>NC_135595.1:20698330-20785249 GCF_965152235.1 Eretmochelys imbricata
TGGCCCTTCCCCCTGCAAGGTGAGAGCTGAAGCGTTGGAGAACAAAGGAATCCGGTGACCTCCTGGCCCGGGAAAGGGACAAAGCCCAGAGGAGGAGGGGCTGGAGGGAGTTTCAGTTTGGGGCTGGCTGGGACATGGAGTGAAGGGCAGATGGGGTTGTCTGACTCACTGCCCCCCAAAATGGACCCAGCTGAGGGGTCCTGTTCTCTGCACCTACAAGCTCTGTGTCAGACCATGTCCCTGTCGTCTAATAAACCTTCTGTTTTACTGGCTGGCTGAGAGTCCCGTCTGACTGCAGAGTTGGGGGGCAGGACCCTCTGGCACCCCCCAGGACCCTACCTGGGCGGACTTGCTGTGGGAAGCGCACGGAGGGGCAGAGGAAGCTGAATGCTCCGAGGTCAGACCCAGGAGGGTGGAAGCCGGGTGAGCTGTGTGTCCTGCAGACAGGCTGCTCCCCGAGAGGAGACTTCCCCAGAGTCCTGCCTGGCTTCATGGGGAGCAGGTCCCGAGCATCGCCCGGGGACTCCGTGACACCCACCCCCTAGAGACTTAAGAACTGCACAGGGGAAACTGAGGCACCCCCACACTATTCAGAGGAAACATTAAGAACAGTCCCACTTCGACACAGGGGGATCTGGAGCCCCAGGTGCCCCCCATACCAGGAGGCTGACTCGCTTCCCACAGCCCAGCCTCAGCCATGACCCACGGCACCTCTCCAGCCATTGTCCCGTTCCCAGGACAGCAGGGCCCCTGGGCTGCACCAGCACCCCCGGCTGGCTCTGCAGGGAACAGACTCCGGCCATCAGTGACCAGGCTACCCTGGTCGGCCGGTCTCTGTGCCCAGGCAGCCAGTCGGCATCACACCTGCTGTTCAGGGGTCGCTGCAGCAATCACACCCCCGATCCTCTCCCGAGTAACACACAGGGGAAACTGAGGCACCGACAGTATTCAGAGAAACATTATGAACGTTCCCACTGCGTCACAGCAGGAACGTGAGGGTGAGTGGGCATGTGCAAAGATGAGGGTGTGCATTAGTGGAAGGACAAGTGTGCAAGGGTGCAGGGGTAAGTGTGCAAGGATGGGGGTGTGTGGAAGGATGAGTGTGCATTTATGGACAGATGTGCAGGTGAGGGTGAATGGGCAGGGTGTGCATGTTTGGCAAGAGGAAGATGTGTGAGAGCATGAGTGTGCACAGGTGGGTGTGCAAGGGGAATTGTGCAGGATGTGTATGTTTGTGGAGGGAGGAGTGCAAATGTGTGAGGGTGGGCAGGGAATGGTGAGTGTGCAAGGGCTGTGTGTGCAAGCAAGTGTGAAGATAAGTATGCAGGGTGTGTGTTGGTGGGGGAGGATCACGTGGGTGTGCAATGGTGAGCATGCACGTGTGGGGGTGGGCATGTGAGTGTGCAGGGGGAGAATGCCGAGCGTATGTTTGTGGGGGAGGGGCACATGTGTGACTGAGTGGGGGGGTGAGTGTGTGTGCGTGTGTGTGCACGGGTGGGCGTGCAAGGGCCTGGCTGCCCGGCGTGCCCTGACACACTCTCTCCCCACAGTGTGCCAGATCCTGCCCAAAGGGGTGGTGTCAGTTCTGGGCCCCGCGTCGAGTCCGGCCTCGGCCGCCACCGTCAGCCACATCTGTGGGGAGAAGGAGGTAAATGGGGGGCAGGACCCCCTGAATCCGGGGCGAGCCTTGCCCCTTCCCTTGTGCCCCATCCCCCCCACTGCTCCCTTGTTCCCCACATCTCCAGTGCGCTCCCTTCCCCCGCAGCCCCATCCCCGGCCCGATGCCCCCGGCGGGTCCTGACCCCTCGCTCTCCCCAGATCCCCCACGTGAAGGTGGGCCCCGAGGAGACCCCCCGGCTGCAATATTTGCGTTTCGCCTCCGTCAGCCTCTACCCCAGCAACGAGGACCTGAGCCTGGCCCTGGCACGGATCCTGCAGTCGCTCGACTACCCCTCGGCCAGTCTCATCTGCGCCAAGGCCGAGTGTGAGGGGCGGGGGGCTCGGCAGGGGGCGCCGGGGGCAGGGAGCAGGGGGGGTTGGTGGGGGGGCGCCGTGGGGCAGGGTGGGGGCTTGGCAGGGGGTGCTGGGGGCAGGGAGCAGGAGGGCTTGGTGGGGGGGCGCCGTGGGTCGGGGGGGCTCAGCTGGGGGCACCGTGGGGCTAGGCAGGGGGCGCCGGGGGCAGGGAGCAGGAGGGCTTGGTGGGGGGGTGCTGTGGGGCAGGGTGGGGGCTCAGCTGGGGGCGCCGTGGGGCAGGGTGGGGGCTTGGCAGGGGGTGCTGGGGGCAGGGAGCAGGAGGGCTTGGTGGGGGGGCGCTGTGGGTCAGGGTGGGGGCTCAGCTGGGGGCGCCGTGGGTCAGGGTGGGGGCTCAGTTGGGGGCGCCGTGGGACAGGGAGCAGGGGGGGTTGGTGGGGGGGCACCGTAGGGCAGGGTGGGGGCTCAGCTGGGGGCGCCGTGGGGCAGGGAGCAGGAGGGCTTGGTAGGGGGGCACTGTGGGGTAGGGCATGGGGGTCAGCAGGGGGCGCTGTGGGGCAGGGAGCAGGGCAGCCAGAGGGAGGCACCATGCTTCAGGGGGACAGTAAGGGGCACCGTGGGTCAGGGAGCAGGGGGGTCGGCGGGGGGCAGAAGGGGGTGCCGAGCTGCAGGGGGTCACCCTGCTCCCCCCGCCCCCTGCAGGTCTGCTGCGATTGGAGGAGCTCGTGCGCCAGTTCCTCATCTCCAAGGAGACGCTGTCGATCCGGATGCTGGACGACGCCCACGACCCGACGCCGCTGCTCAAGGAGATTCGGGACGACAAGATCTCGACCATCATCATCGACGCCAACGCCTCCCTCTCCTACCTCGTCCTCAAGAAGGTGACGGCCCAGGCACTGCTGGGGGAAGCTCGCAGCTCCAGGGTCCTGGCTGGGGACACTGCTGGGGGGACGCTTGCAGCCCCATGGTCCCAGTGGGGACACTGCTGGGGGAAGCTCGCAGCTCCAGGGTCCTGGCTGGGGACACTGCTGGGGGGACGCTTGCAGCCCCATGGTCCCAGTGGGGGCACTGCTGGGGGAAGCTCGCAGCTCCAGGGTCCTGGCTGGGGACACTGCTGGGGGGACGCTTGCAGCCCCATGGTCCCAGTGGGGGCACTGCTGGGGGAAGCTCGCAGCTCCACAGTCCTGGCTGGGGACACTGCTGGGGGAAGCTCGCAGCCCCCAGGGTCCGGCTGGGGACACTGCTGGGGGAAGCTCGCAGCCCCAGGGTCCGGCTGGGGACACTGCTGGGGGAAGCTCGCAGCCCTATGGTCCTGGCTGGGGGCACTGCTTGGGGAAGCTCACAGCCCCAGGCTCTAACTCTCCAGTTCTTTTGCAGGCCTCGGAGCTGGGCATGACCTCGGCCTTCTATAAATACATCCTGACCACCCTGGTGAGCCGGGGCGCGGCCCGGGGGACCCCTCTGCTCACTGGACCTGGGGACCCTCCCCGGGCTGCAGGGGGGCTGGGCTGGCTCACATGGCCATGACCCCTGGCCATTAGCCGGGTCTGTTCCCAGGCGCCCCCCAGCCCGGCCTCGGCCCCCAGGGAACTGTTTGTGGCTGGCCTGTCCCGCCAGGGCCCCTCCCTCCCGCCCCCGCAGCCCCCAGGACCCTCCCTCCCACGCCGCAGACCCTGGCCCCGCTGGGGACCCTCCCTCTCGCCCCGCAGCCCCCGGACCCCTCTGGGGACCCTCCCTCCCACCCCCACAGTCCCCGGGCCCCTCCCTCCCACGCCGCAGCCCCCCGGTCGTGCCGGGGACCCTCCCTCTCGCCCCGCAGCCCCCGGGCCCCGCCGGGGACCCTCCCTCCTGCCCCACAGCCCTCGGGACCCTCCCTCCCACGCCACAGACCCTGGCCCCGCCGGGGACCCTCCCTCCTGCCCCACAGTCCCCGGGCCCCTCCCTCCCGCCCCGCAGCCCCCAGGCCCTGCTGGGGCGCCTCCTTCCCGCCCCGCAGCCCCTGGGCCTTGCCGGGGCTCCTCCCTCCCACCCCACAGTCCCCGGGCCCCTCCCTCCCACGCCGCAGCCCCCGGGTCGTGCCGGGGACCCTCCCTCTCGCCCCCGGGCCCCGCCGGGGACCCTCCCTCCTGCCCCACAGTCCCCGGGCCCCCGCCGGGGACCCTCCCTCCTGCCCCACAGTCCCCGGGCCCCTCCCTCCCACGCCGCAGCCCCCGGGTCGTGCCAGGGACCCTCCCTCTCGCCCCCGGGCCCCGCCGGGGACCCTACCTCCTGCCCCGCAGCCCCGGGCCCCGCCGGGGACCCTCCCTCCTGCCCCACAGTCCCCGGGCCCCTCCCTTCCACGCCGCAGCCCCCGGGTCGTGCTGGGGACCCTCCCTCCTGCCCCACAGCCCCCAGGACCCTCCCTCCCACGCCGCAGACCCTGGCCCCGCTGGGGACCCTCCCTCTCGCCCCGCAGCCCCCGGACCCCTCTGGGGACCCTCCCTCCCACCCCACAGTCCCCGGGCCCCTCCCTCCCACGCCGCAGCCCCCCGGTCGTGCCGGGGACCCTCCCTCTCGCCCCGCAGCCCCCGGGCCCCGCCGGGGACCCTACCTCCTGCCCCGCAGCCCCCGGGCCCCGCCGGGGACCCTCCCTCCTGCCCCACAGCCCCCGGGACCCTCCCTCCCACGCCGCAGACCCTGGCCCCGCCGGGGACCCTCCCTCTCGCCCCGCAGCCCCCGGACCCCTCCGGGGACCCTCCCTCCCACGCCGCAGACCCTGGCCCCGCCGGGGACCCTCCCTCTCGCCCCGCAGCTCCTGGGCCCCGCCGGGGACCCTCCCTCCTGCCCCACAGCCCCCGGGCCCCCTCCCTCCCACGCCACAGCCCCCAGACCCCACCGGGGACCCTCCCTCTCGCCCCGCAGCCCCTGGGCCCCGCGTGGGCCTGACCCCCTCGCCCTGCGGCGCCCCCGGACCCCTCTGGGGACCCTCCCTCCCACCCCACAGTCCCCGGGCCCCTCCCTCCCACGCCGCAGCCCCCCGGTCGTGCCGGGGACCCCTCCCTCTCGCCCCGCAGCCCCGCCGGGGACCCTCCCTCCTGCCCCACAGCCCCCGGGCCCCTCCCTCCCACGCCACAGCCCCTGGACCCCACCGGGGACCCTCCCTCCTGCCCCACAGCCCCCGGACCCCACAGGGGACCCTCCCTCTCGCCCCGCAGCCCCTGGGCCCCGTGTGGGCCTGACCCCCTGCGGCGCCCCCTGCAGGATTTCCCCACCCTGCACCTGGACGACGTGGTGGACGATCACTCCAACGTCGTGGGCTTCTCCATCCTGAACGTGACCCACCCCTTCTTCCTGGAGTTCACCCGCAGCCTCAACATGTCCTGGCGGGAGACCTGCGAGCGGAGCCCCTTCCCCGGCCCCACGGTGAGCCCCTTTGACGGCCCCCGGCGTCCCCCCAAGGGGACGGGGGCTCTTTGGTTAGGGCCGTGGCAGGACGTGGGGGCGTCCCTGAGCCAGGGGCCCTGTGATTGGCATTGGGGTGAGACCGATGGGGGTGCAGCTGGGGAGCCCCTATTTTGAGGAGGATAAAGTATGAATGGGGAGCACAGGGGAGCCCCTTAATTGGGGAGGGGTTGGGGGGATTGGGGAGCTGGTCGAGGAGTTGAGGGTTGGGATTGGGGGGCTCTGGGGGAGGGGTGGGAGGTTTGGGGGAGGGTTGGGGTGTTTCGGGGGCTCGGAGGGAGGGGTTGGGGCGCTGGGGGAGGGGTTGGGATGTTTGTGGGCTCGGAGGGAGGGGTTGGGCACTGGGGAAGGGTTGGGATGTTTGGGGCCCTCGGGGGACTTGGGGGGAGGGGTTGGGGCGCTGGGGGAAGGAATTGGAGGTGCTGTGGGAGGGGTTTGGGCGCTGGGGGGAGGGGTTGGGGCGCTGGGGGCCCCCGGACGTGTAAGGGGGAGGGTCTGACGGGTCTGTGGGTTCGTTGTCCCCGGCCCCCCAGCTCTCGGCGGCCCTGCTGTTCGACGCGGTGCACGTGGTGGTGGGGGCCGTGCGGGAGCTGAACCGCAGCCAGGAGATCGGGGTCCGGCCGCTGGCCTGCACCTCCGCCAGCATCTGGCAGCACGGCACCAGCCTCATGAACTACCTGCGCATGGTGAGTGCCCCGCCCCGCCCCGCCCCGGCGGGCGTTCACTCTGGAGCCTACTGACCCCAGCCCCTTCGTCCCACTCACTTGGTCCTTCTCTATGTCTGCCCCGGCCGCGCCCCGGCCAGGTAGAGTACGACGGGCTGACGGGGCGCGTGGAGTTCAACAGCAAGGGGCAACGAACCAACTACACCCTGCGCATCCTGGAGAAGTCGCGGAACGGGCACCGTGAGGTGAGACCCCCCCAGCTCCCCCTGGCCCCCCCAAACTCCCAGCCCTCCCTGGAGCCCCCATGCCCTCCAATGTCCCCAGCACCCCCTGACCCTCCCCACATCTCCATGGCCCCCTGCACCACCGGACACCCCAGCCTCCCTATATCCCTGGCACCCCCCATCTTCCCACAGGCCCCCCCAGACAGGCCCCTCCTCAACCCCCTAGGACCAGCCCCATGGCCCTCCCAGCCTCTTCACCCCCCCATCAGCCCCATGGGTCTCCGCACTCTCGCCCAGCTCTGGGGCCGTTCCTGGGGACCCCTTCACTGCGCCAGCCCCCTGGGGGTCACCGTCACTGGGGTCAGCCCCTCGGCTTCCCCACCCCCTCGGGCCGACCCTCAGAGCCTGCAGCGAGGCCCCCTGGGTGGGACATTGTGGGAGACTCGCACCCCCAACGGGAGCTGTGACCCCCCCCCGATGCTGCAGTGACTCAGCCAGCGGGGGGACATGGGCGGGTTATTGGGGGTCTGGACACGCCCTGAATGACAGGGAGAATGGAAATTACAGCACAGTCCAGCTGGGGCGGCCCCGACCCCCAAGAGTCCCCATCCAGCAGCGTCTCCCCCACTTCCAGCCGCCCCTCTTATCAACCTCCCTGCCCCCCCCCCGCCCTTCGTCCCCCAGCTGCTCCCCCGGCCGGCACCACATGGGGAAACTGAGGCACACATAGTAGTCATCCAAAATATGAAAAATTTCCATCTTTGTCACCCCCCACCACGCTGAGCCCCATCACCCCCCAGCTGCCCAGCCCCATGGCGCCCTCCCACTCCCGCCCAGCCTGTGCCCTCCCTACAGATCGGCGTGTGGCATTCGAACAGGACGCTGGCCATGAACGCCACCACGCTGGCCATGGACGTCTCCGAGAGCCTGGCGAACAAGACCCTCATTGTCACCACCATCCTGGTGAGCCTGGCGGGGGTGGGGCCTGTGCGGGAAGCCCAAGGGTGGGGCGGGGGCTGCCTCCGGATTACCTGGGGGACCTTTCAGTGCCGCAGGGCACCGCTGGGGGGAAGCTCGCAGCGCCGCAAGGCTCTGCTGGGGGGCAGCTTGCAGGGCACGGCTGGGGGGAAGCTCGCAGCACTGCAGGGCACTGCTGGGGAAGCTTGCAGCCGGCACTCACCCCCCGCCCCGCAGGAGAACCCCTATGTGATGCGCAGGGCCGGGGCCCAGGCCCCGGGGGGCGCCGGGGGGCTGTACGAGGGGTTCTGCGTCGACATGCTGCACGAACTCGCCGGGATCCTCAAGTTCCGCTTCCAGCTGCGGCTGGTGGAGGACGGGCTCTACGGGGCGCCCGAGGCCAACGGCTCCTGGACCGGCATGGTGGGCGAGCTCATCAACCGGGTACGCCCCCGGGGTGGGGGGGGTTCCGGGGGCAGCAGGGCATCGGGGGGCAGAGGGAGGTCTGGGGGGTCAGCGGCAGTGGGGGGACGGGGGGGCAGCGGAGGGTTGGGCAGTGGGGCAACAGGGGCAGCAGGGGGGGAGTGTGGGGCAGGGGGGTGTCGGGTGCAGCGGGGGCCAGCAGGGGGCAGTGGGGTATCGGGGGGCAGTGGAGTGACCGGGGCAGCAGGGGGCAGCGTGGGGCAGGGGGGTGTCGGGTGCAGCGGGGGCCAGCAGGGGGCAGTGGGGTTTCAGGGGGGCGGGGGGGGCAGCGGGAGGTTGGGCAGCGGGGCGACGGGGGCAGCAGGGGGCAGCGGGGGCCAGCAGGGGGCAGTGGGGGGACGGGGGCAGCAAGGGGCAGCGTGGGGCAGGGGGGTGTCGGGGGCAGCAGGGGGCAGGGGGAGGTTGGGCAGTGGGGGGCGGGGGGCAGCGGAGGTTCGGGGGGGCAGCGGGGCTCGGGGGGCCCCTCTCACCCCCCGCTCTCTCCGCAGAAGGCCGACCTGGCTGTCGCCGCCTTCACCATCACGGCGGAGCGGGAGAAGGTGATCGACTTCTCCAAGCCCTTCATGACCCTGGGGATCAGCATCCTGTACCGGGTGCACATGGTAGGGGGGCCTGGGGCGCCTGGGGGGTTCAGTCCCTGGGGGAGGCTCAGGTGGGGGGAGCTCCCCGAGGGAGGGGCCTTGGCCCAGGGCGGAGGGTGGGTCTGTGGGGGGTGCAGTCCCAGGGGGACGCTCAGCCCCCCGTCTCCCCCTCTCTAGGGCCGCAAGCCCGGCTACTTCTCCTTCCTGGACCCCTTCTCCCCGGCCGTCTGGCTCTTCATGCTCCTGGCCTACCTGGCCGTCAGCTGCGTCCTCTTCCTGGCCGCCCGGTAACGCCCCCCGCGGGGAGACGATGGGACGAGTGGGGGGCTGGGTTCCGGGGGGGAGGGGGCAGGACGGGGGGGGCTAGGTGGGGGGTGGGCTCTGGCGATGTGGCGGGGAGGGGGTGGAGGGAAGTGGGGGGGCCGGCAGGGAAGCGGGGACAGGGACCGGGGGGCGTCTGGGATGGGGGGACAGGGGCGGGGGTGCCAGGGACGGGGCGGCAGGCATGGGGGCAGCAGGGACGGGGTGTCGGGGACAGGGATGGGGGGGACAGGGAGGGGGGCAGGGACAGGGGGCGTAAGGGGGCAGGGATGGGGGGGACAGGGACGGGGGCAGGGTGCCCAGCGACCCCCCCTCACTGCCCCTGCCCCCCAGGCTGAGCCCCTACGAGTGGCACAACCCCCACCCCTGCCTGCGGGGGCGCCCCCATGTGCTGGAGAACCACTACACCCTGGGCAACAGCCTCTGGTTCCCCATCGGCGGCTTCATGCAGCAGGGCTCCGAGGTCCTTCCCCGGGCCCTGTCCACGCGCTGCGTCAGCGGGGTCTGGTGAGTGCCGGGCCGGGGCTGGGGGGCCTCGGGGGGCAGCGGGGCTGGAGCCCTGTGCTCTGGGGGGCCTCGGGGGGTAGCGGGGGCTGGAGCCCTGTGCTCTGGGGGGATCTCGGGGGGCAGCAGGGGGGCTCGGGGGGCTGGAGCCCTGGGCTCTGGGGGGCAGCGGGGGTCTCAGGGGGCTGCTCTCTGGGGAGCAGTGGAGGGCAGCAGGGGGTCTCGGGGGGTCCCCTCTCCCGGCCTGGCCCCGCAGCGCTGCTCCCTGACCCCCGGGCTCCCCGCCAGGTGGGCTTTCACCCTGATCATCATCTCGTCCTACACGGCCAACCTGGCCGCCTTCCTGACGGTGCAGCGCATGGAGGTCCCCGTGGAGTCGGCCGACGACCTGGCCGACCAGACCAACATCGAGTACGGCACCATCCACGCCGGCTCCACCATGACCTTCTTCCAGGTGAGCCCGCGGCCCCGCTCCCGCCCCGCGAGCCCCGGCCCCGCCGGCGCCCCGGTCCTGCCCCGCAGGCCCCAGCCCTGCCGGGCCCCTCCCTCGCGCCCCGCAGCCCCCGGGCCCCCACTCCCGCCCCGCAGCCCCCGGGCCCCCACTCCCGCCCCACAGCCCCCGGCCCCGCCGGGCCCCTCCCTCGCGCCCCGCAGCCCCCGGGCTCCCGCCCCGCAGCTCCCGGCCCTGCCGGGCCCCTCCCTCACGCCCCGCAGCCCCCAGGCCCCCACTCCCGCCCCACAGCCCCTGGCCCCGCCGGGCCCCTCCGTCGCGCCCCGCAGCCCCCGGGCCCCCACTCCCGCCCCGCAGCCCCCGGGCCCCCACTCCCGCCCCGCAGCCCCCAGCCCCGCCGGGCCCCTCCCTCGCGCCCCGCAGCCCCCGGGCCCCCACTCCCGCCCCGCAGCCCCCGGGCCCCCACTCCCGCCCCGCAGCCCCCAGCCCCGCCGGGCCCCTCCCTCGCGCCCCGCAGCCCCCAGGCCCACTCCCACCCCGCAGCCCCCGGGCCCCTCCCTCGCGCCCCGCAGCCCCCAGGCCCCCACTCCTCCCCGCAGCCCCTGGGCCCCGCCAGGCACCTCCCTCGCGCCCCGCAGCCCCCGGGCTCCCGCCCCGCAGCTCCCGGCCCCGCCGGGCCTCTCCCTCGCGCCCCGCAGCCCCCAGGCCCACTCCCGCCCCGCAGCCCCCGGGACCCTCCCTCCTGCCCCGCAGCCCCCAGGCCCCCGCTCCTCCCCGCAGCCCCTGGGCCCCGCCAGGCACCTCCCTCCCGCCCCGCAGCCCCCCAGCTCTGCCCGTGCCCCCCGCTCCCGCCCGCAGCCCCCCGGCGGCCCAGCCCTGGGCCCCCCCAAGCCTGCCGGTGCCCCTCCCTCCGGCAGACCTCCCGGTACCAGACCTATCAGCGGATGTGGAATTACATGCTCTCCAAGCGGCCCAGCGTCTTCGTGAAGAGCACGGAGGAGGGCATCGCCCGGGTGCTGAGCTCCAGATACGCCTTCCTGCTGGAGTCCACCATGAACGAGTATCACCGCGGCCGGGACTGCAACCTCACCCAGATCGGGGGGCTGCTGGACACCAAGGGCTACGGCATCGGCATGCCGCTGGGTAGGGGGGCAGGGCCGGGGGCACTGGACCTGCGGGGGCCTGCCGCCCCGCGGGGGCCTGCATCTGCCACTCCTGGGGCAGCTGGTGGGAGGCTGGGGGGGGTCTCTTGTCTAGGGGGAGGGACAGGTCAGGGCTGGGGGGGCGCTGGGGGCCAAGGGTGTTCCCCAAACGGGGCTGGGCCACGTGGAGTTATTGGGGTCAGACTGGTCCCTCCGGAGGACGGGGGGGGGCAGAGGCTGGTGCCCCAGGCGGGGCCGTGTGGGCCGGGGGTCTCCCCCAGCGCCCGTCGGAGCGGCACCTCCCCGGCACGGCACAAAGGGCCCCGCTGCCCCCTCGGGCCCTTCTCGCCGTCCAGCTGCTGGGACGCTGGGCGCCTCGTGCTGAGCAAGCGCGGCAGGGTCTGGAAGAAGGAGCTGGGAGTGCCCGGGCCGCCCGGGGCTGCCGGCTTTCCGACGGCGCAGGGCCCCACAGGCCCACGCCGCCCAGCGACCCGCGCGCCTGGGACGGGCCACCTGCCGGGGCCGGCTCTGTCAGAGCTTTAAACCCAGAACCGAGGAGAGGGGCAGCCTCAAACTCCTTCTCCTGGAGTCGCCCGTCGTGGGATCCGGCACCGAGCACCTCCCTGGCCAGGAGCACCCCGGCCTGCGTTAGCGAGACTCCATGTGGAGCAGGATGTCCGGCACCGCCCGCCCAGTCCCGACGCACGTCTCCGGGTGCCAAGGACCAGCGCCAGCCGCATGGCACTGCCCCCAGCCCCAGGCCGAAGAAGTCGCACGGGCGTCACTCCCCGCTGAGGAAGCCCACGGAGCGAGGGAGACCCGGGCCGGGCCACTCCCAAAACAGACATTGACGGGTTGGCCCCGGGAAGGTGCCCGCGGGCTCCCCACCGAGGGTGAGCCATGGAGGGGAGACAGGCCTGGCCATGCCTCCCGCCCTCCCAGCACCGTCTCCCCGGAATTGTGACCCACAGGGCCAGCTCCGGCACCGCAGGACCCCTGGGGACGGGTCCCGGTCCTGGGCAAGCCATCAGTGGGGGTGCAGCACCACCCGCCGTCTCCCTCATCCTCACGGGGGCCGACCCCAGAGCGTCGCTCGCCGCCCGGGCACGGGCGCTGGCCCAGGAGGGGACGAGCGCGGGTTGGCCCGGGCGACTGGCTGCTCAGGGCCGGCCCAGGGACACGGTGGAGGCACGTGTGGGTCTCGTGGGATCCACCTGCCGGAATCTGGGCTCCTGATAATGAACCGTCGCCCGTCTCGCCGGCTCAGGATAGAACCGGAGGGGCAGTTTCTGGCTCGAACCAGGCTGGGGCCTCCCTCCGGAGAACCACTTCAGGGCCTCGCAGCACCTGGGCTACGGGACGTCCCATCACCACAGCCAGGAGCTCATGTTCCAGGGACGCTCTGGGGGCACATGGGACTTGTACGGCTCAGACGCAGCCCCTCCAATTGTGGCTGCATCAGGCTGTGACCCAGGGCAGGCGTTCACACTGTCCCGGGGTCCCCGGGCGATGCTCTGACCTGCTCCCCACGAAGCCAGGCAGGACTCTGGGGAAGTCTCCTCTCGGGGAGCAGCCTGTCTGCAGGACACACACCTCACCCGGCTTCCCTCTTCCTGGGTCTGACCTCGGAGCATTCAGCCTCCTCTGCCCCTCCGGGCACTTCCCACAGTGAGTCCACACAGGCGGGGTCCTGGGGGGGGCCAGAGGGTCCTGCCCCCCAACTCCGCAGTCAGACGGGACTCTCAGCCAGCCAGGAAAACAGAAGATTTATTAGACGACAGGAACATGGTCTAAAACAGAGCTTGTAGGTGCAGAGAACAGGACCCCTCAGCTGGGTCCATTTTGGGGGGCAGTGAGCGAGACAACCCCATCTGCCCTTCACTCCATGTCCCAGCCAGCCCCAAACTGAAACTACCTCCAGCCCCCCCTCCTCTGGGCTTTGTCCCTGTCCCGGGCCAGGTGGTCACCGGATTCCTTTGTTCTCCAACCCTTCAGCTCTCACCTTGCAGGGGGGAAGGGCCCAGGCCATCAGTTGCCAGGAAACAGGGTGTCGGCCATTCTCTGTGTCCAGACCCCTGCACACACCTGCCCCCTAGGGCTCTGCAATGATCATACACCCTTACCCCACCCCCTAGATACTTAAGAACTGCATAGGGGAAACTGAGGTACCCCCACACTATTCAGAGGAAACATTAAGAACAGTCCCACTTCGTCACATCTCTCCCCCCTTCGAGATCGAACTGAGCGGGGTCACTTTAGCCGGTGACCTGGGGAAGTTCGAAGCCACCAACGTTGCCGTGGATGCCCCAGCATCTCTCCCATTCCTTGGTAGGAGTTACACCAGGCCCTTCCAGTTTCACGCCCTCCCTTAGGTCGGGTGTGTTCGATGGCACTCGCAGCTGGCACGTGGGCAGGTTTATGCGGCCCGTGCCCTTTGGCCACCCCAAAATCCCAGGGGTCAAACCGAGATCAGGTCTTCTCCCAGCCCTCCAGTCTGGAGGCCTTCAATTTGGGCTCTCTTGGTTAAGAGCCCCCACCTTGACCTTGGCCCCCCTCTGTCCATGTGTCTCTGTCACCCGCCGCTTGGCATCAGCCCCTTTCATTGGATGCAGCCACGTCTGGGCAGAGGGGTCAGGATACACCCCAAAGCGCCGCCCAAAGAGATCCGGCTGCAGCTTCTTAAGGGCCTGCCCCACGGCCAGGGATTTCTTCTCTATGGCCAAGTAATTCTGTTCCCGGGGCAGCAGCTTCTTGCTTGGGCACCCAGTGGGATGTCTCCTCCCCTTAGCATCGACCTGCCCAGCCCTGCGTCTGAGGTGTCGGTGAACACTGAAAAGGGCTGGGCACTGTCCGGGTTCACCAGATTTACCAGGCCCTGGATTAGAGCCTGCTTCAGTGCACAGAGAGCCTCTCACACTGCTCGGTCCAGACCACTTCATCTGGCTTCCCCTTCTTGCACAGCTGAGTGAGGGGGGCAGCTAGGGAGCTCAAGTGGGGTACAAACCCATGGTAGTTCCCCCCCATCCCGCTAAAGGCCTGGACCTGTTTCTTGGTCTGGAGAATGGGCCAGTCTCTGATCCTCTCCCCCAGCCCGTGGGACGGAGGGTGATCTGCAGAGGTCCAGGGCCAGACCCCACATTTCTCCCACCAGCCCCGTAGCAGGGTGACATGACATTGGACCCCTTGGCTGTAAGGACCTTGCTGGGGACCCCCCCTCTGCTGAAGATGGTCAGCAGCAAGTCTGCCGAGGCAGAGGGCAGATCCCCCACCCCGGGGTAGCAGGTGGCGAAAAATCCATCACCACCAGGACGTATTTCTTCCCTGACCTGGTCACCTTGCTAAGGGGCCCCACTATGTCCAGAGCCCCCTTCCCTGCCGTGGGATCACTTCCCAGCAGCGCCTCTGGACCAGGCAAACCTGGCTGGCAGCCGACCTGCCCTGCCAGTGTCTCCCCCCACTCAGCTGGGGTCTCAGCTCCCCCCTTGCTCAGCGCTGCCCTTGCTGTCCCAGTGGGGGTAGGCAGCGAGCTCCCTGCTTTCCTCACTGCATCAGAGCCAGCCTGAGCCCCCTCTCCGGTGTGCAAGGGGGGCGGGGAGCCCCAGGGGTCTGGTCACAGGCAGGCAGGTAGCCTGAGCCTAGCCGCTCCTCCCCCCTGCCAGCCAGGTCATCTGCATTTTCACTGACCATTTCCCTCTCCACCGACTGGTTCCCTGGATTCAAATTCAAACCCTTGGCCGTTACAGGAGCAGGGCCTGGATCCTGTCCCAAAGAGACACAGTCACCCCACAACAGGGTCTCGCAGCTGGTGTCCTGGAGAACCCCAACGGCCAGCCAGCCCCACCCCTCCTGGGTCTGCACAGGGATCTGGGCCATAGGCAGGGCGAGGGGCTTCGTCCCTGGGACCCTCACCCAGCTCACCCAGCCCCTCAGCCTCTGAGGCTGCACCACCCAGGGCCTGACACCAGTTCTCTCTGTGCCAGGATCTCGCCACCCCAGGAATGTCTCCCCATTGACCATCACCTTCCGCTCCCACTGGGGGTCCGAGGGGCCTGGCCCCAGGAAACTCCACACAGACAGATAGGTCGGGGTCAGGAGTGGGAGCCTGTCCACCTCCCCACCCATCTGGCTGACAGAGTCTGTGGCCTTGGGCCTCTCCGCTCCCCCACCGCCAGTTCATGCTGCTGCTGCTTCTGCAGCTCTTCCTCGGGCTCTCGCTGTCTCCCACAGTCCTCTTGCTCTCTCGGACTCAGCTCCAATCCCGTCCGTCTCCGATCCCCCGATGGGGAACCCGATCGTGAAGACCCCCGTCTGGTCGGGGACAGGAGTCTTGGGGATGCCTGGCTACTACTCCAGCTGCTCCCAGATCCTGCTATAGCCCCATTTGGGGTCAGGAATCTGTCCCTGAGAGCGGTCATCCTCCTCCAGCTGCACGGTTAACTCTGCTTTGGTGAACTTTCCAATGCTCAACCCTCTCTTTCTGCACAGGGTTACAATGTCCTTCTTCAGGAGACGGTGACAGGCCGTCACTCCGCTCTTCCCAAGTTGTTGTGGACTCACAGGCCTGTGTGCTCTCAGCTCCCCACGGTCTCCAGGGAGAACCCCTAGTGTGCCAGCCCTCCTCGAGGTCACCACCTCTTTGCCAGGGTTGAGCGGCAGACTCCTCCGCCCCTGGGACCGCTCACTGCAATCCCCCGGGGAACCCTGTTACTGCAAAAGTCCTTCTCGCTGGTCACACACTCCCAGGGGTTAACCGCCCCCCCGAAACCGCTCCTCTCTGAGCCTTCAGCACGCCTGGTCCTCGTCAGTCCCCCTTCATTTTACTGCTCCCCAGTCACTTACTGCAGGAAGCGCCGTCCACGGGGTGCAGTAGATCCCACCGCTGCCACCAGTTCTCACGGAGTCCCCGGGCGATGCTCTGGAACTGCTCCCTGCGAAGCCAGGCAGGACTCTGGGGAAGCCTCCTCTCTGTGAGCAGCCTGTCTGCAGGACACACAGCTCACCCGGCTCCACCTTCCTGGGTCTGACCTCAGAGCATTCAGCCTCCTCTGCCCCTCCGTGCGCTTCCCACAGCCAGTCCGCCCAGGTGGGGTCCTGGGGAAGCCAGAGGGTCCTGCCCCCCAGTTCCACAGTCAGACGTGGCTCTCAGCCAGCCAGTAAAACAGAAGGTTTATTAGACGACAGGAACATGGTCTAACACAGAGCTTGAGGAGCAGAGAGCAGGATCCCTCAGCTAGGTCCATTTTGGGGGGCAGTGAGTCAGACAACCACGTCTGCCCTTCACTTCATGTCCCAGCCAGCCCCAAACTGAAACTCTCTCCAGCCCCCCCCCCCCCCTCCTCTGGGCTTTGTCCCTTTCCCCACCGGATTCCTTTGTTCTCCAACCCTTTAGCTCTCTTTAGCTTGCAGGGGGAAGGGCCCAGGCCATCACTGGCTAGGAGACAGAGTGTTGGCCATTTATGTACCCTGACCCTTTGCTTTCCAACAATTACACCCCCTTATGCCACCCCCTAGAGACTTAAGAAATGCCTAGGGGAAACTGAGGCACCCTACAGTATTCAGAGGAAACATGAAGAACAGTCCCGCTTCGTCACAGATGCTCACTCTGCAGTGGTGGCTGGCCCGGGACCGGTGTGCGCTGACGTTCCCTTTGCAAGGCCCCTTCGATGTCGCTGCTCACTGACAGGACGGGAGCTCCTCTGGGACCCCGCCAGCCCCAGGCCTGCGGGCACCAGAGGAATTAGCGTCACAGCGCTCAGAGTGGCGTGTCTAGCCTGCCGGGCGGTTCAGCCTACGGGCCGGGGTGCGTCAGTCCGTATGGACAATCCGACCGCGACGTACCCAGGAGCTCTCGCTGCAACTCTGGGATTCCTGGATAGCAACATCCCCCCGAAGCCGTTTCCCTGCTGGGCTTGCAGAACCGGCTGGGGATCCACTGAGCAGGTCCCCAGTGATCACGTGTGGCCCATTCACCCGGACACCTGGAATGCCGTTGTCTGGACGGGGGAGTCCCCCAGGTGGACCCAGCTGCGGCCAGGCAGGAAATGCCCCCAGTTTTGCTCACATACGGGACACAGCCCAGGCTCCATCTCGGACGCCTGCCATCTGCCATGGGGAGGGAGACGTCGCGAGGCCTCCCCCCCCATTGCCCCGTATTCCCAAGGCTCTGCTCCGGGCCAGGAGGGACAGGGCGTGGGCGATCCTCACAGCCCCGGCTCGACCTGTCCAGAGACGCGCCGATCAGCCACCCGGCACCGCGAGAGCGGGGAAGCTCCATGGCGGGCCCGGCGGAGCGGAGCTGCTTGGCCCTGCTCCGAGCCGGCTGGGCAGCAGGAACCGGGAAAGCGGGCGAGTCTCCCTGGCGGCCGTTCCTGCGGCCCCAGCCTCTCGGAGGTCCGGGTCCGGACGCGCGTTTCTTCAGGGCCAAGGTGCGACTCCGCTCACATCCCTCCGGCGGTGACGGGGGCCGGGAGCTTTTCCTTGCGGTCTCTGGCTGAAGCCGCGCGCTCGCCGGGAGAACAGGCCTCGCCGCGGGCAGGGAAAGGAGCCCGCCCGCGTCTCCCTCGCTGCCACGCACCGGCCGGAAGGGAACCGAGCCGGCCCAGGGAATCTCCTCCTGGGTCCCAGCCGGCCTCGGCACGGGCTGCCCCGGCGAAGGGCTCGTCAGTCCAGGCCCGGGGGATGCAGAGCGCTCCGCTCCCCCCGCCCCACCACACCCATCCCACCGCCCCACGGTGGCTGGGGGTCGCCGCCGGGGGACTCGCAGCAGAACAGCCGCTTTCCGACCTCCGAAGGGCCGCTCGAGTCTGTGTCCCGCCGGAGCTGCCGGTGAGAAGGGCCCGAGGGGCGGTGGGGCCTTTTTACCGCGCCAGGGAGGTGCCCGCACGGACCCGCCTGGGAAGGGACATGACTGCAGAGCTCAGAGACCTGCTACGGGTCAGTAACCGGCTGTTCCCTTGGGGGGTCCCAGGGTGCAGGGGGGTGGGGGCAGCGGGTTGCAGGGGGCAGAGCGGGCCACAGGCTGTTCTCTAGGGGGGTCCTGGGGGGCAGGAGGTTGCAGGGGGCAGGGTGGGCTGAGACTGTTCCCTTGGGGAGTCCTGGGGGGCAGGATGGCAGATGGGGGGCTGGGTAGTCCTGGGCTATTCCCTGGGGTCAAGCTGGGGGCAGCAGCGTCCTGACCCCCCCTCGCCCCCCCAGGCTCCCCGTTCCGGGACGAGATCACGCTGGCCATTCTGCAGCTGCAGGAGAACAACCGGCTGGAGATCCTCAAGCGCAAGTGGTGGGAGGGGGGCAAGTGCCCCAAGGAGCAGGACCATCGGGCCAAAGGTGAGGGGGCCGGGGGGCGCTTGCAGGACCAGGCTGGGGGGCAGAGGTGGGGGCAGGGGAGTGACCCACGGGGCTGACTTCCCCTCACCCCCCCGTCTCTCCTCCCAGGCCTGGGCATGGAGAACATCGGGGGCATTTTTGTGGTTCTCATCTGTGGACTCGTGGTCGCCGTCTTCGTGGCTGTCATGGAGTTCGTCTGGGCGACGCGACGCTCAGCGGAGACCGAGGAGGTGGGGGGCGCTGGGGCGCAGGGGGTGGGGAGGGAACCCAGGCTCCGGTGCTGGTAGCGGGGTGGGGGGGTGACAAAAGAACCCAGGCATCCAGTGCTGAGGTGGGAGGGAAGTGGGGAAGGAACCCAGGTGTCCGGGACCGGTCTGGGTCAGCGAAGAAGGAAGCCGGGCGTCTGGCAGCGGGAGGGGGTGAGGCGGGAACCCAGGCGTCCGGCGCCCTGACCCCCCGCTCTCCCCCCAGCTCTCGGTGTGCCAGGAGATGCTGCGGGAGCTGCGCCAGGCCGTGGCGTGCCGGAAGCCCACGCGGTCCCGGCAGCGCCGGCGGCCCCCAGCCCGGGCAGCCCGGGCCCTTCGCGCCGTCCGCGAGATGCGGCTCAGCAACGGGAAGCTCTACGCGGGGCCCCTGGCCTCCGAGCCCGCCCCCCAGCGCCTCCTGGAGGAGCCCGCCCGGCCCTGCACCCACATCCGCATCTGCCACGAGTGCCGCCGCATCCAGACTCTGCGGGGGGCCCCCCCGACCCCCCGCCGGCCCCCGCCCCCCGAGGAGGGCACCCCGCGACGGGGGGGGCCCCGGGACCCGACTGAGCAGGAATGACCCCTGCCGCGGCCTTCGCCCCTCTTGACATGTACGCCGTGCGTATGCCAGGACTCCGGGGTCGGGGGGGCCTGGGGACAGGACCCCCCAGGGACGAGACCCTCCCACAGTGCTCCCCTGGAGATGGGACCCCCACTGGGAATGGGCGTCCTCCACACAGGGGTGCCCTGGGGTCAGGGGGCAGAGCCCTCAGTGCCACCTGAGATTGACCCCCCTTTGTGCCTCCACCCCCTACAACTGGCACAGCCCCCCCGTGCTGCCCCCTGTGGCCCCTGCCGCGCCCGGGGGGGACGCATCCCCCATGTGCCTGGAAGCAGGGGAGGCCCCGGGGCTGTGGGGTCAGGTGCTCTTGGAAACACGCCAGCGATGGACCAGGACGGAGCTCGAAGGCGGGGACCAGGGCGGGGGGCACACAGGGCAGAGGGGGGGCCATGAACTCAGGGTTTCAATGCGGCCGGGTCGGGACATCGGCACTGGGGCGACTGGACGAGGGGAACCGGCCCCAGGATCCGCGAGGGGGTGGGGGGAGCCGGAGCCACCCGCAGCGAAGGGACGAGACGTGGCCTGGCCAGAGGAGCAAGCAGGACAGACGCAGGGGGCCCGGGCCCCCCCGGCTCCATTTCTTTTCCTTTTGTTTCCTTCTTTTTGGAGAAATTTCTATTGAACCAAAACGGGAGAATCTGAGCGAGGCCGAGGGAATAAAACCGACGTGAGACTTTTACCCGCGATGCCCGCACTGCTTAGTTAGCCGGTGCCCCTCATTCCCGACCCGCAGCCCCCCTGGCTCCGCCGGTGCCCCCCACTCCCGACCCGCAGCCCCCCCAGTTCCACCGGTGCCCCACACTCCCGACCCGCAGCCCCCCCGGCTCCGCTGGTGCCCCCCATTCCCGACCCGCAGCCCCCCCGGCTCCGCCGGTGCCCCCCATTCCCGACCCACAGCCCCCCCATCTCCGCCGGTGCCCTGCACTGCCGACCCACAGCCCCCCCCTCACTGGTGCCCCTTGTCACTGCGTCCCCGGGCGATGCTCTAGAACTGCTCCCCACGAAGCCAGGCAGGACTCTGGGGGAGTCTCCTCTCGGGGAGCAGCCTGTCTGCAGGACACACAGCTCACCCGGCTCCACCTTCCTGGGTCTGACCTCGGAGCATTCAGCCTCCTCTGCCCCTCCGGGCACTTCCCACAGCGAGTCCACACAGGCGGGGTCCTGGGGGGGGCCAGAGGGTCCTGCCCCCCAACTCCGCAGTCAGACGGGACTCTCAGCCAGCCAGGAAAACAGAAGATTTATTAGACGACAGGAACATGGTCTAACACAGAGCTTGTAGGTGCAGAGAACAGGACCCCTCAGCTGGGTCCATTTTGGGGGGCAGTGAGCCAGACAACCCCGTCTGCCCTTCACTCCATGTCCCAGCCAGCCCCAAACTGAAACTCCCCCCAGCCCCTCCTCCTCTGGGCTTTGTCCCTTTCCCGGGCCAGGAGGTCACCTGATTCCTTTGTTCTCCAACCCTTCAGCTCTCACCTCGCAGGGGGGAAGGGCCCAGGGGATCAGTGGCCAGGAAACAGGGTGTCGGCCATTCTCTGTGTCCAGACCCCTGCACACACCTGCCCTCTAGGGCTCTGCAATGATCATACACCCTTACCCCACCCCCTAGATACTTAAGAACTGCATAGGGGAAACTGAGGCACCCCCACACTATTCAGAGGAAACATTAAGAACAGTCCCACTTCGTCACATCTCTCCCCCCTTCGAGACCAAACTGAGCGGGGGTCACTTTAGCCGGTGACCTGGGGAAGTTCGAACCCACCAATGTTCCCATGGATGCCCCAGCATCTCTCCCGTTCCTTGGTGGGAGTTACACCAGGCCCTTCCAGTTTCATGCCCTCCCTTAGGTCGGGGGTGGTCGATAGCACTCGCAGGCCGCATGTGGGAAGGTTTATGCAGCCCGTGCCCTTTGGCCACCCCAAAACTCCCGGGGGTCAAACTAGGATTGGGTCTTCTCCTAGCGCTCCAGTCTGGAGGCCTGCAATTCAGGCTCTCATGGTTAAGAGCCCCCATCTTGACCTTAGCCCCCCTCTGGAAAGGTCTCAAAGCCGCGTTTCCCTTGTCCCGGCCTCCTCCCGTCTGGCCGGGGTCACAGGACCTGCCGTGCTCCCGGGCTGCATCCCAGACTCCGGGCCGGTCACGGTGCTGCCTGGGGCCTGGATCCCCTGGCGTCCCGAGAGAGGGACATCGTGGGCCAGGTACGACAGCCGGCGGCGACACTTCCTCGACAAATTGGAGGATTGGGCCAAAAGAAATCTGATGAGGTTCAATAAGGATAAGTGCAGGGTCCTGCACTTAGGACGGAAGAACCCAATGCACAGCTACAGACTAGGGGCCGAATGGCTAGGCAGCTGTTCTGCAGAGAAGGACCTAGGGGTGACAGTGGACGAGAAGCTGGATAGGAGTCAGCAGTGTGCCCTTGTTGCCAAGAAGGCCAATGGCATTTTGGGATGTATAAGTAGGGGCATTGCCAGCAGATCGAGTGATGTGATCGTCCCCCTCTATTCGATATTGGTGAGGCCTCATCTGGAGGACTGTGTCCAGTTTTGGGCCCCACACTACAAGAAGGATGTGGATAAATTGGAGAGAGTCCAGCGAAGGGCAACAAAAATGATTAGGGGTCTAGAACACATGACTTATGAGGAGAGGCTGAGGGAGCTGGGATTGTTTAGCCTGCAGAAGAGAAGAATGAGGGGGGATTTGATAGCTGCTTTCAACTACCTTAGAGGTGGTTCCAGAGAGGACGGTTCTAGACTGTTCTCAGTGGTGGAAGAGGACAGGACAAGGAGTAATGGTCTCAAGTTGCAGTGGGGGAGGTTTAGGTTGGATATTAGGAAAAACTTTTTCACTAGGAGGGTGGTGAAACACTGGAATGCGTTACCTAGGGAGGTGGTGGAATCTCCTTCCTTAGAAGTTTTTAAGGTCAGGCTTGACAAAGCCCTGGCTGGGATGATTTAGTTGGGGATTGGTCCTGCTTTTGAGCAGGGGGTTGGACTAGATACCTCCTGAGGTCCCTTCCAACCCTGAGATTCTATGATTCTATGATTCCGGGACACCCCCAGCAGCCTCCTGATCCCCCACGGTTCTACTTCCCCTGGGGGAGTCCCTTCCCGGTACAGGAATCCCTTCTCCCGCGGGAATCTGTCCCTGCAGCCCTCCCCACGGGGGTTTGCAGCCTGTGGCCAGCACGTCCCCTCAGCTCCTCCAAGGGGGGATCCTCCTGCGGCTCAGTCTGGAGTTCAGCGGCTGGGGAAGGGGTGGGGACCTGTTTCTCTCAGTGATGGAGCCGAGGCCGCAGCCCCGCCAAGTCCCGTGCCCAGTGGCTCCTTTCCCGCCGGGGTAGGACCTGCGCCCCCAGCAGGGCACCCCCCCCGGTGTCAGGGCAGAGTGCCCTTTGCTGGCCCTGGCTTCTGGTGATGACTAGGGTGCTTTGGGGGCTGCCCGGCGAATCCGCCAGGTCACCCCTCATCAGCACCGCGGTTGGCAGCTGTTGGTGCACCCCCTCATCTTTGGGGCCCTCCTTGGCCCCCCCCATTTCAGATGTACGCTTGCCATGGGTACCTTAAACAGGGGCCTGCTCATGCCCGTCAGGGTCAGGTAGGGGTTGGCCACCACCTCGGGCCGGGCCAGCTTCACCTCAGTGCCTGTGTCCCAGTGCCCAGTAACCTGCTTCCCATCCACCTCCAGGGGAGCAAGGCACTCGCTCCGCAGGGGCCGTCCCGCGCCCCCCTGTAGACTGAGAACTTTGAATCCCAAGTTTCAAGCCTCCCCAAGGAGCTGGCCTGGGAGACTCCTCGCTCTTGAGCCATGGCTAAACTTCCAGCCCCTCCTGCCTGGGGGGCCAGCCCTCCTCCAGCTGGGCTCCCACCCAGGTAACCCTGTGAGGGCTCGGTTTGCTCCTCCTGTCCCTGAGCTTTTGTCCCCGGGCCCATCTGTGGCCCCTCTGCCCACAGTAATCACACCTCAGGTCCCGTTGGTCTCCGGGGGCCGGTCGGTCGCTCAGGTGCCTCTCTAGGGCTGTGGGTCCCAGGAAGGGGGCGAGACGCCGAAGCTGGTCTGCAGGTCGACTGGGCACATTGCGGCCTCCTCAAAGGCAGTTAGGGAGGCGCCGACGTCATCCCCTTCCCTAAACCGAGGCACCACTTTGGTATTGGGGTTCCCTGCAGGCTTAGCTCCCCTGGGCCCATCCCCACGCACCACGGCAGAGGTATTTCTGCTCCGCCATCGCCAGTTCATGCTGCCTCTGTCTCTCAGGTCCTGCCGTTCCTCCTCCCGGTCCTTCTCCCGGTCCTGCCGTTCCTCCTCCCGGTCCTTCTCCCGGTCCTGCCGTTCCTCCTCCCGGTCCTTCTCCCGGTCCTGCCGTTCCTCCTCCCGGTCCTTCTCCCGGTCGTGCCGTTCCTCCTCCCGGTCCTTCTCCCGGTCCTTCTCCCGGTCCTGCCGTTCCTCCTCCCGGTCCTTCTCCCGGTCCTGCCGTTCCTCCTCCCGGTCCTTCTCCGGGTCCTGCCGTTCCTCCTCCCGGTCCTTCTCCCGGTCGTGCCGTTCCTCCTCCCGGTCCTTCTCCCGGTCCTGCCGTTCCTCCTCCCGGTCCTTCTCCAGGTCCTGCCGTTCCTCCTCCCGGTCCTTCTCCCGGTCCTGCCGTTCCTTCTCCCGGTCCTGCCGTTCCTCCTCCCAGTCCTGCCGTTCCTCCTCCCGGTCCTTCTCCCGGTCCTGCCGTTCCTCCTCCCGGTCCTTCTCCCTGTCCTCCCGTTCCTCCTCCCGGTCCTTCTCCCGGTCCTCCAGCTCTGTCAGTTCCATTTCCAACTCCAACTGTCTCAGCTCCACCAATGGGGAACTTGGCCATGAAGATCCCCTGCTGCTCAGGTAGGTGGGTCCTGGGGCTGCCTGGCTGCTTTCAGCCCCTCCTGCATCCCCAGTTGGGTCAGTGGTTCAGGTGAGCCCTGGGGCCGCCTGGCTCCCAGCCTCTCTCGGGGCCCCAGCTGGGTCAGGAACTGGCTCCTTAGAGTGATTCTCCTCTTTCAAGCGGGCAATGAGCTGCGCCTTGGTGAATCTTCCACGGTGCAGCCCCGTCTGCCTGCACAGCTCCACCAGGTCCTGCTTAAGGAGACGGTGACAGGCCCTCACTCCGCTCTTCCCAGGTGTTGTGGACTTGCAGGCCTGTGTGCTCTCAGCTCCCCACGGTTTCCAGGGAGAACCCCTAGTGTGCCAGCCCTTCTCGAGGTCACCACCTCTTTGCCAGGGTCGAGCTGCAGACTCCTCCGCCCCTGGGACCGCTCGCTGCAGTCCTGAGGGGGATCCCGTTCCTACAACAGTCCTTCTCATGGTCACACGCTCCCGGAGGTTAAGCGTGGCTCCTTCGCCCCCCGAAACCGCTCCTCTCTGAGCCTTCAGCACATCTGGTCCTCGTCAATCCCGGTTCGTTTTACTGCTCCCCCGTCACTTACTGCAGGATGCTCTGTCCACAGGGTGCAGTACATCCCACCGCTGCCACCAGTTGTCATCCTGGGGCTCTGCAACAATCACACCCCATTATCCCACCACCTAGATAGTTAAGAAAGGCATAGGGGAAACTGAAGTACCCACACAGTATTTGGAGAAAACATTAAGAACATTCTCACTTGGTCACACCCCAGCTCTGCCGGTGCCCCTCACTCCCGACCCACAGACCACTTCTCACCAGTGCCCCTTGTCACAAAGTTTGGGGAAGTCAGGGCCCTGCACCCCCCACTTCCTGCGATTCACTGTGACTCTCAGCCAGCCAGTAACACAGAAGGTTGATTAGATGCAGGAACAGAGCTTGTAGGTACAGAGATCAGGACCCGTCAGTCAGGTCCATCTTGGGGGATGGGGAGCCAGATCTGGTTCTGGGCCTCCCTCTTGTCTTCCCAGCCAGCTCCAAACTGAAACCGCCTCCAGCTGTCTCACCCAGCCGCCCGCCTCCCCCCCTCCAGCCTTTGTCCAACTTCCCGGGCAGAAGGTGTCACCTGGCCCCATCCCCCTCCTGGCTCAGGTGACAGGCTCAGGTATCGTCCCTCCAGTGAAGCCCCCCCTGAGATCCCACCAACGTCCAGCACCAACGCAGCCAGTCCCAGTAAAACTCCCCCGCACCATCCCCAGGTCAATCCTCCCAGCTCCGTCACACCCCTCACTCCCGACCCGCAGCCCCCGGCTCTGCCAGTGCCCCTCACTCCCGACCTGCAGCCCCCCAGCCCTGGGCTGCCGGCTGTGGTTTGCCTCGTGCTGCAGGCAGGGGGTGGGGGGGTTTGGGGGGTCGGTCTGGTTGGGGGGGGCAAGGGACAGAGATCAGGGAGCATCAAGCCTCCTCCCGCCCAGCCAACCGGCCCCTCGCAGGAGGGTATCGACCCCCCCCTTCCCTGGCTCCAGAACTCGCTGGCTGGGGGCATTGGTCCCCCCCAGCTTGGCTCCCAGGGGATGGGGCCTGGGCTGAGTTTGCCAGTCTCAGCACCTGCCCCCCCCCAGGGGGGCGGAGCTGGGGCTGTTGCCATGGGAACAGCCAAGCTTGGCCCATGGGGGATTTGTAAAGCCAGAGGTGGCAGCTCTCTGCTGCGTATATGCAAATTAAATGCAAATATGCAAATTAGCCCAGGCAATTAATGGCATAAAATGACGTGCTTGGGCCAACCCAAAACGGGGGGGCGGGGTGATCTGGGGCCGGATTGACCCACCTGTGAGGGGATTGAAAGGTGAGTGAACTGACCCATCTGAGGGGGGATAGGGGGGTGAGAGGTGGGAGTGGACTGACCCATCTGAGGGGGGATGGGGGGGTGAGAGGTGGGAGTGGACTGACCCATCTGAGGGGGGATGGGGGGATGAGAGGTGGGAGTGGACTGACCCATCTGAGGGGGGATGGGGGGGTGAGAGGTGGGAGTGGACTGACCCATCAGAGTGCGGGGGGGGGCACAGAGGACCCAGCGCCGGAAGCTGTGATGCTCTATCATGGCCACCAGGTGGCTCCCTGCTCCCACCAGCTGAGCCCCCCCCAGAGCGGAGAGGAAACCAACCCCCTGGCTCCCAGGCCCCCCTGCCCCCCCTGCAGCCACCAGACCCCCCTCCCCTCCCAGGTCCGGGGAGAGAACCCAGGTGTCCTGGCAGAGTTCAATGCCTCACTTTCCCCGAGGAGCTGAGCCCCAGTGTGGACACGGCGGAGGGGACACCCCCTTGACCTGCCTCAGGCTCCCGGTTCCCCCAGAAGAGCCACAGAACCTGCCCCCTACCACGGAGCCTTTCCAGCCCCAGCCCTGCAGAGCCCCGGGCGGGAGAGCAGGGGCTGCGGGTCGGGAGTGAGGGGCACCGGCGGAGCTGGGGGGGCAGGGCTGGGGGAGCGGGGGGCTGCGGGTCGGGAGTGAGGGGCACCGGCGGAGCTGGGGGGGCAGGGCTGGGGGAGCGGGGGGCTGCGGGTCGGGAGTGAGGGGCACCGGCGGAGCTGGGGGGAGGGAGGAGCCCAGGGCTGGGGGGAGCGGGGGGCTGCGGGTCGGGAGTGAGGGGCAGGGGCAGACTGGGGGGGGACACCCAGTATTTCCTGCTCTCAGGCGAGGCTGTTTCATTTCCATGAGAACCTAATTCACGGTGAGAAGAACCGGGACAGAGACGGCGACGGGGCGTGGGGGGCGGGGGACTGGCTGGCTCAGGGGGGCAGGGAATGGGGCATGGGGCCTGTTCCCTCTGGGGGGCGCCGGCTCCCACCCGGCGGGGGTGGGGGGGCTGGCTGACCTGGGCTTTGGGCCCCATATGCTCGCGGAGGTTGTAGGTTCTCAGCCCGTTTCCAGCAGGCGCAGGGCCGCCATTGTCGGGGGGGGGAGCCGAGTGCCCCCCCACATCACCCCCACACCGTATTCCTCATCAGTTACCCCCGGGGGGCACTGGGGGGATCTGCCAGAGCTGCCCCTCTCCCTGCAGGGCTCAGCGGCAGAGATAGATCATCTCCCGCCCCTGTGTCCCCCCCCGTCCCGCCACCCCCCCCCCCGCGTGGGGCCTGCGGCCGCGAATGGAAAATCCCAGGCGCCAGGACAGGCCTCGGTGTAACCGGAGACTCCTTGGGGGGGCGGGGGGTTGTGCCGGCTGCAGCAGCTGCAGGGGGCGGGTGTGGAGCTCGCGGCGGGGGGGGGGGGGGGTGACCCTGAGAGTCCCAGTGTCCCTGAATCCCTGTTCTCTCCCACGGATAAACCAACATGGGCTGGCAGGGGCTGCGGGTCGGGAGTGAGGGGCACCGACGGGGGGGGCTGGGCCAGCCTAGCAGGGGGTTGCGGGTCGGGAGTGAGGGGCACCGGCGGGGGGGGGGGCTGGGCCAGCCTAGCAGGGGGTTGCGGGTCGGGAGTGAGGGGCACCGAAGGGGGGGGCTGGGCCAGCCTAGCAGGGGGTTGCGGGTCGGGAGTGAGGGGCACCGGCGGGGGGGGCTGGGCCAGCCTAGCAGGGGGTTGCGGGTCGGGAGTGAGGGGCACCGGCGGGGGGGGGGGGCTGGGCCAGCCTAGCAGGGGGTTGCGGGTCGGGAGTGAGGGGCACCGAAGGGGGGGGCTGGGCCAGCAGGGGCTGTGGGTCGAGAGTGAGGGGCACCGGCGGGGGGGGCTGGGCCAGCCTAGCAGGGGGTTGCGGGTCGGGAGTGAGGGGCACCGGCCTAGCTGGCAGAAACTGATGCCAAAACCCATCCCCGCCCTTTCAATGAAGAAGATTCTTCTCACCAGAAATAACCCGCCCCCCCAGGGGACCCCCCCGCTCCGGGAGTTTCCCCTCCCACGCAGGGTCCCGTTGCCAGGAGATGAATCCCACTCACGTGCTCATCTCAGCCCGGCCTCCCTCTGCAGCGACTCCCTGGGATCCCCCCCACCCTCCATCTAGGGCAGGTTGGAGAAAGAACCCAGGAGTCCTGGCTACCAGCCCCCCCCCCCTCCCGCTCTAACCACTAGACCCCACCCCCCTCCCAGACCTGGGGAGAGAACCCAGGAATCCTGCCCCCGTCTCCACCCTGCTCCGGGGGCAGGTCCAGCTGGGGGCACTGGGGCCTTGTTAAGCCCAGACAGACACGGGAGACCCCCCCGCACCCCACCCCCCCCACACACAGACGGGCTGGGAAGTTCCAGCCTCCCGGGGAAGAGAACCGGGCATTGGTCTACGTCCAGCTGTCAGTCAATGGCTGCCAGGGAAACCAGACATGACGTCAGCCTGGGGATGCCAGACAGAAATTGAAGCTATTCCAGGGAAGCCCCCTAATCCCCCCCTCTCCCGCCGGTGCCCCTCACTCCCGACCCGCAGCCCCCACCCACCCCCGCTCTGCTGGTGCCCCTCCTTCCCAACCTACAGCCCAACAAAGGGGTGAACTGGGGGGAGTGGGATGCTGACTCTGCCCTCCCCAGAGCAGGTCGCATCCCTCTCTCATGGAGTGTGGGGGAGTCAGGACCCTGCCCCCCCCACTTCCTGCGATTCCCCAGGACTCTCCACCAGCCACTAGAACAGAAGGTTTATTGGACGACAGGAACAGTCCCAAACAGAGCTTGTAGATACAACCAGGACCCAGCAGTCAAGTCCTTCTGGGGGGCAGGGAGCTTGGACCCCAGTCCTGGGGTTCCCTCCGTTTCCCCAGCCAGCTCCAAACTCAAACCCCCTCCCACCATCTCACACCCCCTCCCCCTGGTTCCTCCTCCAGCCTTTGTCCAGTGTCCCGGGCAGAAGGTGTCACTTGGCCCCAACCCCCTCCTGGGCTCAGGCTACAAGGAAAGTCTCCCCTCCCCAATGCAGACAGTCCCTGTAAAACTCGCCTGCCACATTCCCCGATCAGTCCACCCTGCTCCTTGCTGCGCCCCATCTCTCCCCCCTTCGAGACTGAACGGAGCGGGGTCACGCTGACCAGTGACCTGGGGCAGTTCGGGGCCCCCTCTCCGGGACAGCGCGTCCGCTATCAGGTTGGCCCTTCCCTTCACGTGGACCACGTCCATGTCGTAATCCCGCAGGAGCAGGCTCCATCTCAGGAGCTTGGCGTTGGCTCCTCTCATCGGGTGCAGCCAGGTCAGGGGAGAGGGGTGGGTGTAGACGGTGAAGTGTCGCCCGAAGAGATAGGGCTCTAGTTTCTTGAGGGCCCTCACCAGGGCCAGGCACTCCTTCTCGATGGCCGCGTAGTGTTGCTCCCGGGGTAGCAACTTCTTGCTCAGGTACACGATGGGGAGTCTCTCCCCCTTTTCATCCTCCTGCATTAACACCGCCCCCAGTCCCGTGTCGGAGGCGTCGGTGAACACCACAAAGGGCTTGTCAAAGTCTGGGTTTGCCAGAACTGGGCCACTGCCCAGAGCCTCCTTCAGCGCCCGGAAAGCCTCCTGGCACTTTCTTGTCTGGCTTCCCCTTCTTGCATAGCTCAGTGATGGGGGTGGCTATGGCGCTAAAGTGGGGCACAAATCTTCGGTAGTATCCTGCCATCCCAATAAAGGCCTGGACCTGCTTTTTGGTGTGGGGAGCGGGCCAGTCTCTGATCACCTCCACCTTGGCTGGTTCCGGCTTTAGGCGGCTGCTCCCCACCCGGTGGCCCAGGTAAGATACTTCCGCCATCCCCACCTTGCACTTCTTCAATTTTACAGCCAGCCCAGCCCCCTGGAGTCGGTCCAGCACTTGTCTAACCTGGGACACATGGTCCTCCCAAGTCTGGCTAAAGACACAGATGTCATCAATATACGCCACGGCAAAACTCTCCATCCGCCTCAGGAGCTGGTCCACTAGGCGCTGGAAGGTGGCCGGCGCTCCCTTGAGGCCGAAAGGCAGGGTCAGGAACTCAGCGAGCCCCAGAGGGGTGATAAAGGCCGATTTCAGCCGGGCATCTGCATCCAGCGGCACTTGCCAGTAGCCCTTTGTAAGGTCCATGGTGGTGAGGTACCGAGCTCCTTCCAGCTTGTCTAGGAGCTCGTCCGGCCTGGGCATGGGGCAGGCATCAGATACAGTGATGGCATTGAGCTTCCGATAGTCCACACAGAACCGGACCGACCCATCCTTTCTGGGGACCAGCACCACCGGCGAGGCCCAAGGGCTGGCCGATGGCTGGATCACCCCCAAAGCCAGCATGTCCCGGACCTCTCTTTCCAGGTCCTGAGCAGTTTTCCCTGTGACTCGGAAGGGGAAGCATCTTATCGGCGGGTGCGACCCGGTCTGCACCCGGTGGACAGTCAGATTAGTGCGTCCAGGCTGGTTGGAAAACAGCTGTCGGGACGGATGCAGCTCCCCTCTGCCTGCACAGCTCCACCGGGTCGCTCTTAAGGCGCTTAAGGTTCATCTTCCCACTGGCCACTCGCAGGCCTGTGCTCGCAGCTTCCCCCCGTGTCCAGGAGGAACCCCTAGTGCCAGCCCCTCTCCAGGTCACCACCTCTCTCCCAGGGTCGAGCCGCAGGCTCCTCCGCCCCTGGGCCCGCTCACCGCAGCCCTCAGGGGGACCCCGTTACTGTAACAGTCCTTCTCGCTGGTCACACACTCCCAGGGGTTAACCACCCCCCGAAACTGCTCCTCTCTGAGCCTTCAGCGTGCCTGGTCCCCGTCAATCCCCCTTCGTGTTACTGCTCCCCACCCACTCACTGCAGGAAGTGCCATTCACGGGGTGCAGTACATCCCACCGCTGCCACCAGTTGTCACAGAGAGTGGGGGAGTCCGGGCCCTGCTCCCCAGTTCCTGGGATTCACCAGGACTCTCCGCAGCCAGTAAAACAGAAGGTTTATTGGACAACAGGAACACAGTCCAAAACAGAGCTTGTGGGTACAACCAGGACCCCTCAGTGAAGTCCTTCTGGGGGGCAGGGAGCTTAGACCCCAGTCCTGGGGATCCCTCTGTTTCCCCAACCAGCTCCAGACTCAACCCCCCCACCCCCCGCCGTCTCACACCGCCTCCCCTGGTTCCTCCTCCAGCCTTTGTCCAGTGTCCCGGGCAAAGGTGTCACCTGGCCCCAACCCCCTCCTGGGCTCCGGTTACAGGCTCAGGTATCGTCCCTCAAGGAAAGTCTCCCCACCCCAATGCAGACATCCCCAGGTCAGTCTGCCCCCCTCCCTGCTGCGTCACACCCTCCCACAGCCCCTCCTCCCTTCGAGAAGCCTCCCCCATTCCATCTCCCACCCCCTCTGTCATCCCCAATGTGCCTCCTCTGGCCCCATGGACCCCTCCCCCCACAGCTGGCAGCCTCCTCCCTTCAGGGGTGCCACTCCCCTGGAGTCATTCAGCTCTCAGCCTCCCTGGGTGGGGAGGGCGGGGGAGGCAGCCTGGCTGGGCCCTGGTCTGAGACCTGGCAAACTCAACTCATCCATGGGGCTTCCGGGTGGAGTCCCCACACCCTAGGGCCCCTCTTGGGGGAGGGGCAGAAGTGTGGGGTCCCCTCCTCAGATGGTGAGGCTCGGGGGGCGGTGAAGGGGATGGGGGGCACTGAAGGGGATGGCAGGGAGCCTCCTGCAGGGGGCTGAGGTTTTCCTGGGAGCAGGAGGAGTCTTCATGTGTTTGGGGGGCTGACTTGTTGGGGACCTGGGCGTGGTGGAGGGGCTGGCCCCTAAGAGGCTTGGGGAGCTGGCCCCGTGGGGGGAGGGGGGCTGGGGGGGCTATGGGAGGCTGTCCCCTTGGGGGTGGGAGCTGCTCCATGCCATCTCTGCCGGGGGGGCGAGATCCTGATGGCGCATTTAGCTATGGCTGCAGCCCAAGGACGCGGCGAGGAGGGAGCAGCCAGGCCGGGGGGGGAGGGGGCTGGTGCCAGGGGCTCTCCCCACAAGAGGTTAAATCACCGGGGCCCCCAGGCCCCTGTGTCTTCCCCACCTCAAGCCGTGAAGGGTTAAATGTGTCCCAAAGACCGTGGCTTCCAGACAGACCCCCCACCCCCGCCCCACAGCAGCACCAGGGAATGGGGCAGGGGGCCTGGCCAGCTCCCGGCGGGGCAGAGACCCCCCGACCCCCCCGCACACAGCTGCCCAGCGGAGAGACCAAGGGCAGCGCAGGGCATGGGGGCCGTGGGCCGCCCGGCGGGGAAGGTGGGGAGGGGTCGGGAAATGCTCGGAGGGTTTGGGGGTCAGGGGAGAGGGGCCCTGGCTTTCCCTGCCCTGTCCCGGGAGGAGCTGTCCCTTCAGCACCACGAGCCAGGCCCAGACAGACAGACAGACAGACGTGCGGAAGATGCGAGGTGTCAAATGGACACAGTTAAACTGCAAAAGGCTGCGGGTCGGGAGTGAGGGGCACCGGCAGATCTGGGGGGGCAGGGCTGGGGGAGCGGGGGGCTGCGGGTCGGGAGTGAGGGGCACCGGCAGATCTGGGGGGGCAGGGCTGGGGGAGCGGGGGGCTGCGGGTCGGGAGTGAGGGGCACCGGCGGAGCTGGGGGGGACAGGGCAGGGCTGGGCTGGCAGGGGGCTGCGGGTCGGGAGTGAGGGGCACCGGCGGAGCTGGGGGGGACAGGGCAGGGCTGGGCTGGCAGGGGGCTGCGGGTCGGGAGTGAGGGGCACCGGCGGAGCTGGGTGGTTGGGGGGAGCCCAGGGCTGGGCTGGCAGGGGGCTGCGGGTCAGGAGTGAGGGGCACCAGCGGAGCTGGGGGGCTGGGGAAAGTCCAGGGCTGGGCTGGCAGGGGGCTGCGGGTCAGGAGTGAGGGGCACCGGCAGAGATGGGGGGGACGGGGGAGGGTGCCAGGCCTGAGGCCGGGCCGGTTGTGGGGCCGGGGAGACCGGGCTGTGGTGCAGGTTTCCCGTCAAGGGATCGGGGCCGGGGGGGGGGGTGTGGACAGCTGCTGCTGACAACTCCTCCCTGCGCCCCCTTTCGCCCCCCATCCTGTGGGGACCCCGACCCCACTCGGCTGGGCACAGGGACTCAGAGGGGCGTGTGGGGGGGGAGCCGGGGGGGAGCTCCCTGGTCCCTCCCCCATCAATGCGGTCACCCTTGCTACCGTGGAAACCCTTCCTCCGTTGCCATGGCAACACTGGGTGGCCACCTCGCCGTTGCCCGGCTGCGCCGTTGCCATGGAGATGCGGACGAGGGATGCTGCAGCCGGGAGCGTGACATGGACCGGGAATCCCCCTCCCCCCACTGTCTCTGGTGCGGCGCGGGGGGCGGGGGGGGGGGCTGGCGCCATCCCCGGGATATATCCCCCCCGGGGGGAGATGGCAGCAGCGGAGATGAAGAAGCCCTGATAATTATTACAGATGCTTCCCACCGCCCTTTACCCCAACTAAGGGTGTTCACTCTGGTCCCTACCGATGGCCGCCCATGTCTGCTCTGTCCGTGATTCCCGATGGTTCTTATCCTCCCATCCCGGGCGCCACCACTGCTCAGTCCTCCCCAGGCGCTCAGCCTCTCATCTTCCCCCACCACTCTGTGCCCCGTCCCCCTACTGAAATGTGTGGGGCGGTGTGAAATACAGGGAGCGTAGGGGGTTGTGCCGGTGTTGGAGGGAGGGTTGTGTGTGTCTCACTCTGTGTGTGTGAGCGCACATCTTGGGGAGTGTTGGTGTGGTGTGTGTGTTTGCATGGGTGTGTATGTGTGTGGCGGGTTGGTCTGGATGTGGATGGGAGTGTGTCAGGAGTTTTCAGGGTGCGTGTACCTGGGGTTGGGTGTGTGTGTGAGGAGCCGTGTGTTGGGCTGAATGAGGGTTTGCATGTGTGTGAAATGGGATGTATGGAGGGGTTGTGTTTGTGTGTTTGGGGGGACGAACTTTGGGGGGGAGTCAGGGTGTGTGTGTCAGGTGTGGGTGTACGTGTGTCAGGGTGTGTGTGTCGGGCATGTGTGTGTCTGGGTGTGTGTCGGGGTGTGTGTGTGTCGGGGTGTGTGTGCCCCCTTCTTGGAGCCCCCCGCGCCTCACCCAGTTTTATCTTGAACTGACGGTGGTGGGGGAGGGAACGTGTGTGGGGGTCACCTCCCTTCACCGAGATTGGGCCCCCCCTCACTGCAGACTCCCCCGAGCCGGGATCTGGGAGGGGGGAGGGATTCTGGGGTTCGCAGGGGGTCATTCCGGGGGAAATTTGGAGGCCTTGGTCTTGGGAGCCCTGAGGGTTTTGGGGGGGGGTCTGTGGAGCTACTTGGAGATGCTCTGTGGGGGGCTGTGGGTTGGGGGGCTGCAGTGTTTGGTGAAGCTCTAGGTTGAGGGATTTTCGCTATGGGGTTGGGAGTTTGGGGGTTCTTGGGTGTGTGTGGGGGCAAGGGCTCTTTTGGGGGCTATAGGTTGAGGGTTGGGGTGATCTGTGGGGTCGGGGCTGTGAGGTTAGGGTGTTTTGGGGGGCTATGGGGCTGGGGTGACCGTGGGATCGAGGCTGTGGGGCTAGGGCTGTTTTTGGGGGGCTATGGGGTTGGGGTGATCCGTGGGGTCGGGGCTGTGGGGCTAGGGCTGTTTTGGGGGGCTATGGGGTTGGGGCGCTCTGCGGGGGGGAACTCTCCATCCCCAGCCCCGTGGTCGCCCCCCCACCTTGGAGAAGGTGAATCCGCAGTAAAGGGGGCGGGGCCTGTCTGTCGGTCCGGCGGGGGGGGGAGCGGGGGGGCCGCTGATTGGCTGCCGCAGCAGCCCCGGCCCAGACAGCAGCCCCGGCAGCTCGCGGGGCTCGGCTCAGTCCGGCGAGCCTGGCAGCCGAGCGCGTCCGTCCCGCGCCCCGTGTCCGTCTGTCCGTCCACGGAGCGCCCCGATCGGCCGGGCTGAGACCCCCCAACCGCCGGCATGGGGGTAGGCACCGCGGGGGCGGGGGCGGGGGCGTGTGGCGGGGGATCCCCGCGTGTGTCTGCGAGTGTGTAAATCCGTGCGTGTGCAACGGGGCCAGTCATGCGTGTGAGCGCGAGTGGGGCTTATCCTTATGTATGTCTACAAGTGTGTAAATGTGCAAGGGGCTTATCCCCGTGTGTGTCTATGACTGTGCAAATGTGTGAGTGTGCAACAGGGCCAGTCCTGCCTGCGTGTGTGCCAGGGGTTCTCCCTGCATGCGTGTGCGTGTGCAAATGGCTTGCTCGGTGTGAGTGTGCAATGGGGCCAGTCCTGCACGTGTGAGTGCAAGCGGCAATCCCTGTGTGTGTCTGCAAGTGTGCGAATGACTCTGGCTCAGGGAGTGTGCAATGGGGGTGTTTGGGCGTGCAGCCCTGCATCGGCGCGTGTGCGCAATGAGTGTGGCTGGGTGTGCGACCGGGTGTCTGGGAGGGTACGTGTGTGAGCTGCGTATGTCCCTGGGGTGTGTCCGGATCTGCGCAGGGTGCGTGTGCCCGGGGGCCTGTGAGTGTGCGGGGGGGGGTCCTACCCCCGTGGGCCCCTCCCCACGCAATAACCTTCCCGTCTCCTCTGCCAGCCCCCCTCCGCCCCCCCCCCCGAATTTCTAGCCTTGTCTCTGATCTTTGGCTCCGGGACACGTGGGGGGGGGGTCGGGGGCAGATTTGGGGGGGCCCTGGGGGCCCTGGGGCAGGGTTACTGCGGGGTGGGCTGATGATGGGAAATGTCGGCGGCTGCCTGGGCCGGGGGGATGGGCAGGGAATGGGCACCCCCCAAAGCCAGGACCTCGGGGTGTGAGGGGGGGAACAGCGCCGGGGGGGCGGGAGCGGAGGGAAATGGAGGGAAAGAGAAGGAGAAAATGGAGGGGACAGAGACGGGGGGGGGACAGCTCCTTGTCATTCCCCCCCCAACAGCGCAGCCTGGGGAGACCCCGCGGGGGGTGTCAGAGCGCCTGACCCCCCCCATCCTTGGCGACGAAACTGGACAGATGGGGGGGCTCTCGGGGGGCAGCCATGCACTCTTGAATCCCGCTCATTAATCCTTTAATCAATCCCCCAATTAATCCCAAGCCTCGGGGGGGGGAGCCCCAGGTTCAGCCCGGGAGGGCGCCGCTGGAGAATCGGGGGGACCCAAAGCGGGGGCTCTGTGGGGGAAGCTGGGAACGAGAGCTGAGATGGGGGCGCAGCGGGAGGGGGCTGGTGGGGGAGGGGAGGAGCAGGCGGGGGGGAGCAGATGGCTCTGGGCTCTCGGCTTAATCCGCCTGCTGTCCGGAAGGGGGGGCGGGGGGGGGCGCATCAAAGCGACGGCGCAGATGCCGCAGCTGTAACCTTGGCGAGCGCCCGAAGGGGAGAGGAGGGGGGAGCTGGGGCGGGGGGGAGGGGAGCTGGGGGAGGCGGGGAGCGGGGGGGGCTGCTCCCCCCCCACGGCGCCGCCTCCCCCCAGTTGAAACGTGGACGCCCCCCCCCCGGTCTCGGGGCGTGTCTGAGTCCCTGGCGGGGTTGATTCTTCCCAGGTCCTCCCGCATCGCCCCCCCGCGAGCGCTGCCCCCCCGCCCCCCCGCCTTGGGGGCGGGGTCGAGGCCAGGGCCCCAGGCTGCATGTTCCAGAGACTTTTTTTTTAAAAGGGGGGGGGAATTTCATGAGACCCCCCCGTCCGTAAACCAAAGGGCCCAGAGCGGGGCGCTCAGGCCCGGGGCGCTTGGGGGGCGCTTTGGCCCGGAGGGGGAGTTTCTTGCCGTTTCCTTTCTCTCCCTCATGAACCCCTTGAAACTGAAGTCGGGGGGTGGCTGGGCCTTGCCCCCCCATCGCTGCTCCCAGTTGGGAGATCGGTCACCCTGACCCCCCTCCTGGTGCCGGAACAGGGGCGGGGGAGGAAGGACACGGGGGGCTGGTTGCAGCTGGGGGCTCAGCTCTGGGCTGGGGGGCTGGTTCCCGGCTGGGGGGGTCCCTGTGCCCCCCCCGCTCTGCATTGCCCAGAGTTTTGCTGCTGCAGTGTTGGCTCAGAGCCAGCGCCACCCCCCCCCCCGCGCCGCAGCGCGGCAGGGGGGGCCTCAGGAAGCTCAGGGCTGGGAGGGCTGAGGTGAGTGACCAGCCCCCCCCCCCACGGACCCCTCAAGCAGCCCACCCCCAGGAAACTGCCCCCCAGCACGTTCGCCTCCCCAGCACATTCCCTAAGAGCGAAGCCACCCCCCACTTAGTCCTCCGCCTGCCCCCCCAGCCACAGCCCCCCCAGCCCCCCCAGCGCCCCGAGTGTGTGTGTGTGTCACCGTGTCACCGAGCCACCAGCCCTGTGCTACGCCCCAGCTCCAGGGGGACCCCTACAACGTGCCAGGCCCCCAGGGCCCCCCGCTTCCCTCGGGATGGGCCCCATGGCCTTCCGCCTCCAAGACGGAGCCCCCGCTTCACCCTGGTGCTCCTGGTGCCCCTGCAGGGACTGAGGCCCCGCGGCCGGGGCTGGCAGGGACGCCGGGCAGAGTCACGGCCGAGCGGGGTTTACTGGTCACTTGGCCGCCCCAGGTCAGCGCGCAGAGATGAAGGTCAAAGCAGCTCGTGGGGCCAGGGCAGAGCAACCCCCCAGCCAGGCTGGGGTGGGTCCGTCCCGGGCTCAGAGCATCCGGCCCCTTCCCGGCGCCCCCTCGGGGTCCCCTGCCTGCCCCTCAGCCCTGTGTCTCGGGGCTGGGGGTGCTGGGTTCCCAGCTTCCATCGGCCTGGGCCCTCAACCAGTCCCGGGTTCCCTGCAGCCCAGCTGGGCCCCACCCGCACCTCAGGAGCCCCCCACTGGGCAGCAACACAAAGTGCCGGGGGAAACTGAGGCACACATGGGCCCCTGCAAATCATACAGAAAATGCCCACTTCATCACAGTGTGTGTGTGATGCTGTGTGTGTGAGACACTGTGTGTGTGTGTGTGAGACGCCGTGTGTGTGTGATGCTCTGTGTGTGTGTGAGAGAGAGACACGCTCTGAGTGTGTGTGTGTGTGAGACACTCTCTGAGTGTGTGTGTGATGCTGTGTGTGTGAGACACTGTGTGTGTGAGACGCTGTGTGTGTATGTGTGAGACGCCGTGTGTGTGTGAGACGCCGTGTGTGTGTGATGCTCTGTGTGTGTGTGTGTGAGAGAGACACGCTCTGAGTGTGTGTGTGATGCTCTGTGTGTGTGTGATGCTGTGTGTGTGTGTGAGAGAGAGACACGCTCTGAGTGTGTGTGAGACGCTCTGAGTGTGTGTGTGTGAGAGAGAGACACGCTCTGAGTGTGTGTGTGACGCTCTCTGAGTGTGTGTGTGTGTGAGACACTCTGAGTGTGCGTGTGACGCTCTCTGTGTGTGAGACGCTCTGAGTGTGTGTGTGACGCTGTGTGTGTGTGTGTGTGAGAGAGACACGCTCAGAGTGTGTGTGTGACGCTGTGTGTGTGTGTGTGTGAGAGAGACACGCTCAGAGTGTGTGTGTGACGCTGTGTGTGTGTGTGTGTGTGAGACACTCTGAGTGTGCGTGTGACGCTCTCTGTGTGTGTGATGCTGTGTGTGTGAGACACTGTGTGTGTGTGTGAGAGAGAGACACGCTCAGAGTGTGTGTGTGACGCTGTGTGTGTGTGAGAGAGACACGCTCAGAGTGTGTGTGTGACGCTGTGTGTGTGTGACGCTGTGTGTGTGTGTGTGTGTGACACGCTCTGAGTGTGTGTGTGAGAGAGTTCAGTGCCCACCGCTGCCCTCTGCTGGTTGAGATGGGCTATGTTGGGGGCCCTGTTTTGCACCCTCCCCCTCCCCCCACGCAGCGCCCCAGGGGAGTGGCAGGTATTCACGGGGCTACTCCACCAGCGACCCCCCCGGGGGCAGGCAGGCTGGCGGGGGGGCGGAATCAGTCTGGGACGCTGCACAGCCCCCCGCAACTCCCCCTCCCCGTGCACGGCACATCTCACGCCCACGGGGCACATCAGGGTCTGGTGGGCGGCGCTACCCGCCCCCCCGAGCCCCCCCGAGGCCCCCCGAGCCCCCCCGAGCCCCCCCGAGCCCCCCCCGGAACACATGGGCGGATTAGTTGCTGGGAGCAGATGGTCTGAAATCCCGGGGGGGGGGCAGCGGCAGAGTGGGGGAGCAGGTGGGGGAGGGGAGAGGATGCCCGGTGTCGGGGGAAGGGGTTTCTCCGGATGAGACCATTTTTGGGGTGTGGGTGGAAGGTGTTGGGGGAAATGGGGGGTGCTGGGGGGGTGATTTGGGCAGGCGGTGCCAACAGGGGACGGGGAGCCCTGGGGGCACAGATGTGGGGCAGGCAAAGTCGAGGGGGGACAGGGAGCCCTGGGGGCGGGGGGGGGCACCGGGACGGCGCTGGCTGAGCGCACGCCCTACACACACACGGGGGGGGTCCCCGGTCCCGGCTGACCCCCCCGCCCCCCCCAGTATGGCCGCTCAGACAGCTACCGCGTGGCCACCACGCAGGACAAGAGCGAGAAGGATTCGCCCAAGAAGGGGAGCAAAGATGCCAAGGCCAGAGACCTGGACGACCTCAAGAAGGAAGTGGCCATGGTGAGCGGGGGGCTCCCGGGTCCCCCCGGCAGCTCCCAGCAGGGGGCGCTGGCGGGGAGGGGGGCTGTGGGGAGCTGGGGGGGCGCTGGCTGTGGTGGGGAGGGGGGCTGTGGGGAGCAGGAGGGCGCTGGCTGGGGGCAAGGGGGCTGTGGGAAGTGGGGGGGGCGCTGGCTGTGGCGGGGAGGGGGCTGTGGGAAGTGCGGGGGGGCTGGCTGGGGGGGGCATTTCTTATGCTTTTTCTCCTTCCTATTTCGCAGACTGAGCACAAAATGTCCATCGAGGAGGTTTGCAGAAAATACAACACGGACTGTGTGCAGGTGAGAGTCCCCGCCCCCCCCCGATAAACCCCCCCAGTACCCCCATCCCCCTGTGAACCTCCCAGCACCGGGCAGTCCCTCAACATCCCCATATGCCCCTTGCCCCACATGTCCCCCACCCCTCACTCCCGTAACCCCTTGGGGCAGGGCAGGGGCCCTGTGAGCCTGAGGGCACCAGAGCGAGGGTGGGGTGTGGGGGAGGGAGGGAGGATGAAGGGGGGGTGGAGGGCGACGGGGGTGGGGGATGAGTGTGGGGTGCAGGGGGTGGAAGGATGTGGGGGGATGGGTGGAGGGTGAGGAGGACTGGGGGATGGGTGGTGGGGTGCGGGTGGTGAGGGAGGGCGTGATGTGGGGGAGGGAGGAGTGCAGGGGGAGGGAGGGATGTGGGGGGATGGGTGGTGGGGTGCGGGAGGGTGCGGGGGGTGGAGGGATGTGGGGGGATGAGTGGTGGGGTGCGGGGGGTTCAGGGGGTGGAGAGAGGGGTATGAAGGGATGTGGGGTGGAGGCAGGGGTGGAGGGATGTGGGGGGCTGGGTGGTGGGGGGCTGAAGGGGTAGGTGGGACCCAGGCAGGGGGAGCTGGGCCGGCGTGGTGGGGGGTCTCTCCGGGGGTCTAATCTCCCCCTGCCCCCCAGGGTTTGACCCACAGCAAAGCGCAGGAGATCCTGGTGCGGGACGGGCCCAATGCCCTGACGCCCCCCCCCACCACCCCCGAGTGGGTCAAGTTCTGCCGCCAGCTCTTCGGGGGCTTCTCCATCCTGCTGTGGATCGGGGCCATTCTCTGCTTCCTGGCCTACGGCATCCAGGCCGGTACCGAGGACGACCCAGCCAACGACAACGTGAGCGGGGGGTCTGAGTGCACGGGGGGGGGTCTGAGTGCACGGGGGGGGGTCTGAGTGCACGGGGGGGGTCTGAGCGCTGGGAGGAGGGTCTGAGTGCATGGGGGGGACTGAGCGCACGGGGGGGGGCAGGGGCACAGGATGGGGGGCAGGCTGGCTGGGGACAAGGCTGGGGGGGCCCAATGGGGGACGGGGTTGGACAGGTGGGGCGGGACGGAGGGACCCAGCTGGGGCTGTGACTGTGGGGGGGGTCGGGGCCAAGAGGGGGAGGTGAATGAAGCAGGGGCATGTGGGAGGCTGGGGGGCATGATCAGGGGACGGGGAGACAGGCAGGGAGGGGCTGGAAAGGTGGAGGCTGACCCCCCCCACGGATACTGACTCCCCCCCAGCTCTACCTGGGCATCGTGCTGGCTGCTGTCGTGATCATCACCGGCTGCTTCTCCTACTACCAAGAGGCCAAAAGCTCCAAGATCATGGAGTCCTTCAAGAACATGGTCCCCCAGGTGAGGGAGGTGGGGGGCAGGGATGTGGGGGGGAAGGGGGCTCACCGGGGACCAGCCGTAGATGCCCTTTTCTTTACCCCAGCCCCCACTGGCCTGGCGACTGTAGGCCCGACACAAACTGCCCCTCCCCTATAGGGCTGCATTCGTTGGTGGCGGTGGGGGTCTCGGGGAGTGTGGTTGGGGGCAGCGGGGTTTGGGGGTCAGGGGACTCCGTGGTTGGGGGGCAGCAGGGCTGGGGGTCTGGGGACACGGTGGTTTGGGGTCGGGACCCAGATCTCCCCATAACCCCTTGCTCCCCCCCCAGCAAGCCCTGGTGATCCGGGAGGGGGAGAAGATGCAGCTGAATGCGGAGGAGGTGGTCGTGGGGGACCTGGTGGAGGTGAAGGGGGGCGACCGCGTCCCCGCCGACCTGCGCATCATCTCGGCCCACGGCTGCAAGGTGAGACCCCCGCTCTGGCCCCCATCCCCTGCCCCAGCCCCCCAGTGCTCGGACCTCCACCCCCTGCTCCAACCCCTATCTGCGCTCCGGCCCCCATCCTCCCCTCTGACCCCCCGTGCTCTGCTCCCCATCCCCCACTCCGGCCCCCCCAGTGCTCTGCTCCCTGTGTCCTGCCCTAACCCCCCCTCCCCCAAGCCCCGTTCCTCCCCTAACTCACAAAACCGCCAATGCTCCAGCTCCCCATCTCCAAATGCCGCCCCAGCCCCAACCCAACCCCCCCCAGCCCCGCCTCCAGGGCTTCCAGCCCAGAGGCCCCCCCCCCGAGCTCCTGCTCAGGGTTTCCCTGCTCCAGATCCCCCCGCCCTGCCCTGGGGTCTCATCTCCACGGTGGGGTGGGGGGTGCAGCCAATGGGCCGTACCCAGCCCTGACCCTGGGTCTGCCCCTCCTGCCCCCCAGGTGGATAATTCCTCCCTGACCGGCGAATCGGAGCCACAGACCCGCTCCCCCGACTGCACCCACGACAACCCACTGGAGACCCGCAACATCACCTTCTTCTCCACCAACTGCGTCGAGGGTGAGCCCTGTGTGGGGGCTGCGGGTCGGGAGTGAGGGGCGCCGGCAGAGCTGGGGGGCAGGAGCCCAGGGCCGGGGGAGCAGGGGCTGCGGGTCGGGAGTGAGGGGCGCCGGCAGAGCTGGGGGGGAGCCCAGGGCCGGGGTAGCAGGGGCTGCGGGTCGGGAGTGAGGGGCGCCGGCAGAGCTGGGGGGGAGCCCAGGGCTGGGGTAGCAGGGGCTGCGGGTCGGGAGTGAGGGGCGCCGGCAGAGCTGGGGGGGAGCCCAGGGCTGGGGTAGCAGGGGCTGCGGGTCGGGAGTGAGGGGCGCCGGCAGAGCTGGGGGGGGCAGGAGCCCAGGGCCGGGGTAGCAGGGGCTGCGGGTCGGGAGTGAGGGGCGCCGGCAGAGCTGGGGGGGGCAGGAGCCCAGGGCCGGGGTAGCAGGGGCTGCGGGTCGGGAGTGAGGGGCGCCGGCAGAGCTGGGGGGCAGGAGCCCAGGGCCGGGGTAGCAGGGGCTGCGGGTCGGGAGTGAGGGGCGCTGTCTGACCCCTGGCCCCCCCAGGCACGGCGCGCGGGGTGGTCATCGCCACGGGCGACCGGACGGTGATGGGCCGAATCGCCACGCTGGCCTCGGGCCTGGAGGTCGGCAAGACGCCCATCGCTGTGGAGATCGAGCATTTCATCCAGCTGATCACCGGCGTGGCCGTCTTCCTGGGCGTCTCCTTCTTCGTGCTCTCGCTCATCCTGGGCTACTCCTGGCTGGAGGCCGTCATCTTCCTCATCGGCATCATCGTGGCCAACGTGCCCGAGGGGCTGCTGGCCACCGTCACGGTACGTCCGCCAGGCCCGCGGCTTCGCAGCAGCCCCGGGGCCGCCACGGGCCGACCCCCAGGCTCCCCCGGGTGGGCGGGCGGGCGAGGCATTTCTCCGGTTGTGGGGCAGGGGTCCCTGGGCCGGGGGTTGGGAGGTCGGCTCTCAGGCTGCGTTTGGGCCCTGGGGGAGTCTCTGGATGGGGGGGTCTGTGGTCTCTGGGCTGGGGGTACCGCTGTGCTGAGGGGTGGGTCCAGCGGGGGGGCCCGGGTGGGGGGTCCCCGTGGCCTCGCTGACCCCCCCCCCCCCAGGTCTGTCTGACGCTGACGGCCAAGCGCATGGCACGGAAGAACTGCCTGGTGAAGAACCTGGAGGCGGTGGAGACGCTGGGCTCCACCTCCACCATCTGCTCCGACAAGACGGGGACCCTGACCCAGAACCGCATGACGGTCGCCCACATGTGGTTCGACAACCAGATCCACGAGGCCGACACCACCGAGGACCAGTCGGGTGAGGGGCGCCGGGCGGGGGGCGCCGGGGGGGCAGAGCGGGGCGGGGCCTGGCTGAGAGCAGGCCCGGGTGAGGACGGGGTCTCCTGGGGGTGGGGGCTGAGCAGGGTGGTGCTGGGGATCTCTAGGGCAGAGGGACGCTGGGGGGAGGTCTCTGAATGGGGCTGGGGGTGGTTCATGAGAGGGAAGAGATGGGGGGCTGCGTGGGGAGGCGTTGGGGGCTCCAGGGGGGTTAAGTCATGGTGCAGCCAGGATGGGGGAGTTGCACACATTGGGGTGCCCCAATCCTTGTGGGGAGTCCTGGGGGTGCCCCAGCTGCCCCACTGGGTGCTCCTAATGCCCCCCTGTACCCCCCCAGGAACGGCCTTCGACAAGAGCTCGGCCACCTGGCTGGCCCTGTCCCATGTCGCTGGACTCTGCAACCGTGCCGTCTTCAAGGGGGGGCAGGACAACGTGCCCATCCTCAAGGTGAGCGACGACCCCCACACGGGGGCAGCCAGGGGACCAGGTATGGGGGAGGGCACAGGGGGGCAGCACAGGAGGGCGGGCTACGGAGCTGGGAGGTTCCCCATTGTGGCCCACAGTGGGGTGAGGGCAGAAATGGCGGGGGTGGGTGGGGGCACAGGAGGGGTTCATGTCTAGCCCCCCCTGCACTGGGACGTGGCCAGTGCTGCCCAGGGGCAGAGCGGGGCTGTGGGGTGGGGGTTCAGGGTGCCCCATTACTAACCCCCCCGCCCGCAGCGGGACGTGGCTGGTGACGCTTCGGAGTCGGCGCTGCTGAAATGCATCGAGCTCTCGTCCGGCTCCGTCAAGCTGATGCGGGAGAGAAACAAGAAGGTGGCCGAGATCCCCTTCAACTCCACCAACAAGTACCAGGTACTGGGGGCCCCTCAGCCCCCCCAGATCCACCCAGCCCCCAAACCCGCTGTAGCCCCCCCAGCCATCCGAGATCCCCTTCAACGCCACCACCGAGTCCCGGGTGCAGACCCCAACTCACAATGATCTGGGACCCCTATTCCTCCTGAGCTCCCGCAGCTCCCTGTGGGGCTGTGTGTGGGGGGCCGGGGGGGGGCTGCAGTTCCCAGCCTGCCAGGCTAATCCTGTCTCCAGCGCTGGCAGCTGATCGGATTAGCTCGGATTCCCCGTGGGCACCGGCCTGGAACGATCCCCAGGCTCACCCCCCCGCCCCCTACCTGGGAGTCTGGGCCCCGTCAGTCAGCTCAGCCCCAGGCGTGGGGGGCAGGTGGGTGGGGCCCCAGGGAGCGTCATGGAGCCACAGGCCCTGTGCTACACCCCCAGCTTGGGAACAGCCCCTTGGGGCAGCCCTGCCACGGGCTGGACCCCCAGGGATCCCCCCTTCCCTTGGGCTTGGCCCCCTGCGACCCCCGCCTCTGAGACGGAGCTCCAGCCCTCCTGCCTCAGCCCGGGAGCTCTGCCCAGCACCGGCGGAGACGGGCTCTGGGGGTGTCGTGCCCGCGGCAGGGACTGACGGGGACACTGGGCAGCGTCGGCAGACTCGGGCCGTCGGTCCCTGGCCGTGGCCTGGGGGCCCTGAGCTCAGGTCACTGCAGAGCCCGGCCAAGCTGCCGCGACCCCCTGTGGACTGAGTCCCTTCCCCCACTGACCTCCACGGTCCCCTCTCAGGCCGGGCTCAGGGAATCCAGGGGCAGCATCGGGTCCCTTCACGTCCGTCCCCTATGTCTGTGAGTCTGCCCTGAGAGCGGACGGAACCCCTCTCCCCCGCTGGGCAGCCCTGTGCCATGCAGGGGAAACCGAGGCACGCCCAGGACTCAAAAATATGACAGAAAGTTCCCACTTTCATCAGAGAGGGATGGGGGGCAGATATTGGTGGGCAGGTTAGTGCTCCCTGCTGGGGAGACATGCGGGAATATGGGGGGCTGGCAGGTGGGTGGGGGTGGCTGGGGGGGGTCTGCAGCCCCATCCCTGATGCCCCCTCGCCCCCCAGCTGTCCATCCACGAGACCGAGGACCCCAATGACAACCGTTACCTGCTGGTGATGAAGGGGGCGCCGGAGCGGATCCTGGATCGTTGCTCCACCATCCTGCTGCAGGGCAAGGAGCAGCCGCTGGACGAGGAGCTGAAGGAGGCTTTTCAGAACGCCTACCTGGAGCTGGGCGGCCTGGGCGAGCGGGTGCTCGGTGGGTGTCCGGAGCTGGGCCAGTGGGTGCTCGGTGGGCGTCAGGGGCTGGGCGAGCGGGTGCTCGGTGGGCGTCAGGGGCTGGGCCAGCGGGTGCTCGGGGGGCGTCCGGAGCTGGGCCAGCGAGTGCTCGGGGGTCGTCTGCGGCTGGGCCAGCGAGTGCTCGGGGGGTGTCCGGGGCTGGGCCAGTGGGTGCTCGGTGGGCGTCAGGGGCTGGGCCAGTGGATGCTCGGTGGGCGTCAGGGGCTGGGCCAGCGAGTGCTCGGGGGGTGTCCGGGGCTGGCCCAGTGGGTGCTTGGTGGGCGTCAGGGGCTGGGCCAGTGGGTGCTCGGTGGGCGTCAGCGGCTGGGCCAGTGGGTGCTCGGTGGGCGTCAGGGGCTGGGCCAGCGGGTGCTCGGGGGGTGTCCGGGGCTGGGCCAGCGGGTGCTCGGGGGGCGTCCGGGGCTGGGCCAGCAGGTGCTCGGGGGGCGTCCGGGAGATTGGGGGGCTGGGGAGGGGTTGGGCAATGGGTGCACTGAGATGCTGGGGAATAGGGGAAGGGGTGGACACAGGTGGTCGGGGCTGGGAGGAGGGGTGCTGGCAGGGCTGGGAGCTGGGCTAGGGCCAGGAGGCTGGGGACTCTGGCTGGGCCCGGTGGCTCTGACCCCCCCAGCCCCCCCAGGGTTCTGTCACTTCTACATGCCGGAGGAGCAGTACCCCAAGGGCTTCGCCTTCGACTGCGACGACGTGAACTTCGCCACCGAGAACCTCTGCTTCGTGGGGCTCATGTCCATGATCGACCCGCCCCGGGCCGCCGTGCCCGACGCCGTGGGCAAATGCCGCAGCGCTGGCATCAAGGTGAACCCCGCAGGGCCTGGGCCCCTTGGGGGCTGGTTAGACAGGGGCCCGGCTTGACAAAGCCCCGGCTGGGGCGGTTTGGTTGGGGTTGGTCCTGTTTGCGCAGGGGGTCGGACTAGACCCTGCTGAGGTCTCCTCCAGCCCTAATCTCTGATTCTGTGACCCCTCGCCCGGCACTGAGACGCGGCCACCTCTGGGGTGGGGCTCCTCTCACCCCCCACGCTGGGGTGTAATAACCCCCCATCGCCCCCCAGGTTATCATGGTGACCGGCGACCACCCCATCACCGCCAAGGCCATCGCCAAGGGCGTGGGCATCATTTCCGAGGGCAACGAGACCGTGGAAGACATCGCCGCCCGCCTCAACATCCCCGTCAGCCAGGTCAACCCCAGGTATGGTGGGGCAGGGGCCCCAGGGGAGGGGGTGTCACGGAGCCCACAGGCCCTGAACTATCTCTGGAGCTACCCCTTGGAGGACCCCTTTGATGTCCCAGACCCCCAGGGGTCCCCCTCTTCCCTCAGGCTTGGTGGACTGAGAGCAGACTGAATCCCTTCCCCACCGAGCGGCCATGCGCCCTCTAGGGGAAACTGAGGCGTGCACAGGACTCATAAAAATATTACAAACATTTCCCAGTTCGTCACAGGGGGCTGGGGGGCAGGGGAGGTGGGGAGAACCCCCCAGATGAGGGGGCACAAGGGTCTTTGGGCATCTGCAGAGAGGGCCACCGGTGGTGCCAGCCTGGGGGAAGGCGTCCCAGCGCTGACCCTGCCCACCTTCCGCCCAGGGACGCCAAGGCCTGCGTGATCCACGGCACGGACCTGAAGGACATGAGCACGGAGCAGATCGACGAGATCCTGCAGAACCACACGGAGATCGTCTTCGCCCGCACCTCGCCCCAGCAGAAACTCATCATCGTGGAGGGCTGCCAGAGACAGGTCCGAGTCCCCCCCCGTGACTCTCCCACGCCCCCGTGACTCCCCCCTTGACTCTCCCCCGCCCCCCTGCACCCCGTGACTCTCCCCCGCCCCCGTGACTCCCCCCTTGACTCTCCCCTGCCCCCTTGCACCCTGTGACTCTCCATGCCCCCGTGACTCCCCCCCTTGGCTCTCCCCCGCCCTCCCTGCACCCCGTGACTCTCCCCTGCCCCCCTGCACCCCGTGACTCTCCATGACCCCGTGACTCCCGCCCTTGGCTCTCCCCCGCCCTCCCTGCACCCCGTGACTCTCCCCTGCCCCCCTGCACCCTGTGACTCTCCATGCCCCCGTGACTCCCCCCTTGACTCTCCCCCACCCCCCTGCACCCCGTGACTCTCCCCCGCCCCCGTGACTCCCCCCTTGACTCTCCCCTGCCCCCCTGCACCCCGTGACTCTCCATGCCCCCGTGACTCCCCCCCTTGGCTCTCCCCCGCCCCCCTGCACCCCGTGACTCTCCCCCGCCCCCGTGACTCCCCCCTTGACTCTCCCCTGCCCCCCTGCACCCCGTGACTCTCCATGCCCCCGTGACTCCCCCCCTTGACTCTCCCCCACCCCCCTGCACCCCGTGACTCTCCCCTGCCCCCCTGCACCCTGTGACTCTCCATGCCCCCGTGACTCCCCCCTTGACTCTCCCCTGCCCCCCTGCACCCCGTGACTCTCCATGCCCCCGTGACTCCCGCCCTTGACTCTCCCCCGCCCCCCTGCACCCCGTGACTCTCCCCCGCCCCCGTGACTCCCCCCTTGACTCTCCCCTGCCCCCCTGCACCCCGTGACTCTCCATGCCCCCGTGACTCCCCCCCTTGGCTCTCCCCCGCCCTCCCTGCACCCCGTGACTCTCCCCTGCCCCCCTGCACCCTGTGACTCTCCATGCCCCCGTGACTCCCCCCTTGACTCTCCCCTGCCCCCCTGCACCCCGTGACTCTCCATGCCCCCGTGACTCCCGCCCTTGACTCTCCCCCGCCCCCCTGCACCCCGTGACTCTCCCCCGCCCCCGTGACTCCCCCCTTGACTCTCCCCTGCCCCCCTGCACCCTGTGACTCTCCATGCCCCCGTGACTCCCCCCCTTGACTCTCCCCCGCCCCCCTGCACCCTGTGACTCTCCCCCGCCCCTGTGACTTCCCCCGTGACTCTCCCATGCCCCCGTGACTCCCCCCGTGACTCTCCCCTGCCCCTCTGCACCCCTTGACTCTCCCCCGCCCCCCTGCACTCCGTGACTCTCCCACACCCCCGTGACTCCCCCTTGACTCTCCCCCGCCCCCCTGCACCCCGTGAGTCTCCCACGCCCCCGCGACTCCCCCTTGACTCTCCCCCGCCCCCCTGCACCCCGTGAGTCTCCCACGCCCCCGCGACTCCCCCCTTGACTCTCCCCTGCCCCCCGGCACCCCGTGACTCTCCCACGCCCCGTGACTCCCCCCCCGTGACTCTCCCCCCCCCCGGCCCCAGCCCTGACCCATGTGTGCCCCCCGCAGGGTGCCATCGTGGCCGTGACAGGCGACGGTGTGAACGACTCCCCGGCACTGAAGAAGGCCGACATCGGGGTGGCCATGGGCATCGCCGGCTCCGACGTCTCCAAGCAGGCGGCCGACATGATCCTGCTGGACGACAACTTCGCCTCCATCGTCACCGGCGTGGAGGAGGGTGAGGGGGGGCTGGGGGTGGGGGGAGAGAGTAGGGGTGTCGGGTGCTGGCCCCCCTCATTCCCTCCCTCACATCCGAACCTCCCCTGCAGGGCGGCTGATCTTCGACAACCTGAAGAAATCCATCGCCTACACGCTGACCAGCAACATCCCCGAGATCACCCCCTTCCTGCTCTTCATCATGGCCAACATCCCGCTGCCCCTCGGCACCATCACCATCCTCTGCATCGACCTGGGCACGGACATGGTGAGCCCCCCGGCAGGCCCAGCCTGTAACCCCCCCGCCCCCTAACATCCCGCTGCCCCTCGGCACCATCACCATCCTCTGCATCGACCTGGGCACGGACATGGTGAGCCCCCCGGCAGGCCCAGCCTGTAACCCCCCCGCCCCCTAACATCCCGCTGCCCCTCGGCACCATCACCATCCTCTGCATCGACCTGGGCACGGACATGGTGAGCCCCCCGGCAGGCACCAGCCTGTAACCCCCCCGCCCCCTAACATCCCGCTGCCCCTCGGCACCATCACCATCCTCTGCATCGACCTGGGCACGGACATGGTGAGCCCCCCGGCAGGCCCAGCCTGTAACCCCCCCGCCCCCTAACATCCCGCTGCCCCTCGGCACCATCACCATCCTCTGCATCGACCTGGGCACGGACATGGTGAGCCTCCCGGCAGGCCCAGCCTGTAACCCCCCCGCCCCCTAACATCCCGCTGCCCCTTGGCACCATCACCATCCTCTGCATCGACCTGGGCACGGACATGGTGAGCCCCCCGGCAGGCACCAGCCTGTAACCCCCCTGCCCCCTAACATCCCGCTGCCCCTCGGCACCATCACCATCCTCTGCATCGACCTGGGCACGGACATGGTGAGCCCCCCCGGCAGGCCCAGCCTGTAACCCCCCTGCCCCCTAACATCCCGCTGCCCCTCGGCACCATCACCATCCTCTGCATCGACCTGGGCACGGACATGGTGAGCCCCCCGGCAGGCCCAGCCTGTAACCCCCCCGCCCCCTAACATCCCGCTGCCCCTCGGCACCATCACCATCCTCTGCATCGACCTGGGCACGGACATGGTGAGCCCCCCGGCAGGCCCAGCCTGTAACCCCCCTGCCCCCTAACATCCCGCTGCCCCTCGGCACCATCACCATCCTCTGCATCGACCTGGGCACGGACATGGTGAGCCCCCCGGCAGGCACCAGCCTGTAACCCCCCTGCCCCCTAACATCCCGCTGCCCCTCGGCACCATCACCATCCTCTGCATCGACCTGGGCACGGACATGGTGAGCCCCCCGGCAGGCCCAGCCTGTAACCCCCCTGCCCCCTAACATCCCGCTGCCCCTTGGCACCATCACCATCCTCTGCATCGACCTGGGCACGGACATGGTGAGCCCCCCGGCAGGCCCAGCCTGTAACCCCCCTGCCCCCTAACATCCCGCTGCCCCTTGGCACCATCACCATCCTCTGCATCGACCTGGGCACGGACATGGTGAGCCCCCCGGCAGGCCCAGCCTTGCCGCACACTCGGGTGTCATTCGAGGGGGTGGACTCACCCCCATGTGTCGCCCCCTTCGCCGCTCGGCCCCCACCCGCTCTGCCCTGGGCAGGCCCAGCCTGTAACCCCCCACCCCCTCTCCCCAGGTCCCCGCCATCTCCCTGGCCTACGAAGCCGCCGAGAGCGACATCATGAAACGCCAGCCTCGAAACCCCCGGACGGACAAGCTGGTGAACGAGAGGCTGATTAGCATGGCCTACGGGCAGATCGGTGAGGGGGGGGCAGATCGGGGAGGGGGGGCCTACAGGCAGATTGGTGAGGGGGGGCAGATCGGTGAGGGGGGGCCTACAGGCAGATTGGTGAGGGGGGGCAGATCAGTGAGGGGAGGGCCTATGCGCAGATCGGTGGGGGGGCAGATCAGTGGGGGGGGGCCTACGTGCAGATCGGTGGGGGGGCAGATCGGTGGGGGGGCTATGGGCAGATCGGTGGGGGGGCAGATTGGTGAGGGGGGGCAGATCGGTGAGGGGGGGCCTACGGGCAGACCGGTGGGGGGGCAGATCGGTGGGGGGGGCTATGGGCAGATCGGTGAGGGGAGGGCAGATCGGTGGGGGGGGCCTACGGGCGGATCAGTGAGGGGCGGGGCCTGGGGGCAGATCAGTGAGGGAGGCTGAGCCTGGGCCGGGTGGGTGAGTTGGGGACAGAGGGTCACTCTAGGTGAAAGGCCTGGGTGGGGTTTGGGGGGCATGTTCCTACCTCCCCTTCTGCTGCCCTCCCCCCCCCACCCCATCCCTTCTGCCCTCTACCAGCTCCCCGCCCCCGGCTCACCCTCCCTGCCCCCCTGCTCTCCCCAGTAACCCCCTGCTCTGCCCCCCAGGGATGATCCAGGCCTTGGGCGGGTTTTTCGCCTACTTTGTGATCCTGGCCGAGAACGGGTTCCTGCCCTCGGGGCTGGTCGGGATCCGGCTCAACTGGGACGACCGCACCGTGAACGACCTGGAGGACAGCTACGGGCAGCAGTGGGTGAGTGCGGGGTGGGGCGGGGGGCTCTGGGATCACCCCCCTGGGCTGGGACAGACCCCTGGGACTGTGGGACACTGTCCCCTTTTACCCTCCGGCTCAGGGTCCCTCTCAGCCTCTGGCTTCGCACTCACAGCCACCAGCACGCGAAGGCACCAACCAGGTTACACGCAGCCTCGCACGAGCGGAACCCAGGGAGACCCCAGCAAATCCCCCCAGCCCCGGCCTTGCACCCCCAAAATGTCCCGCCTCGCTCGGCTCGGGACTGGCTCCAGAGCAGGGCAAGCTCAGTCATTCGTTCGCCCCTTCGGCCGCGCACCAGCCCCGTAACCTGAGCACGTTCTCCGGCCCTGGGGACAAATGTGCGAAGGCCGGCTGGCTCTGCGGGAGCCGTCAGAGGTCTAAATCCTGAACGTTCTCAGGCCAGATTTGAACCAAGCCGTTTCTCTCACCGCGCCCGGTGTGGCAGGCAGGTCACAGCTATTCCCGGCCCAGCCAGGACCCCCGGCTCAGAGCCCTTTCTCCCAGACGTTCCCATTGCCCTGGGGGCAGGTGGGGGTGGGCGGCGGGCGCTTGGTGCCCTGGCCCCTCTTTTCTCACTTCGTCTGGCTCAGACATGGAGCGAAGCGTCACCTGGGTCAGGAACAGCTTCTCTGCTGGCCTGGCTTCCACGGGGACCCCGCTCCCACCCGGGGCCCCGGGCAGGTCCCCCCGGCCCCCTTGGCCCAGCCCCATGCTGACTCTCCGTCTCCCCTCTTCGGGGGTCACTGCATCCTGGTCTCCCTGCCTGGCCTGGCCTTTTCCACCAGTTCACACCAGTTCGTGCCCCTCCCCAAGGGTGCCTGACTCCCCCGTTAACTGCCCCGCAGGGATTTTAGGATCCTGCTGATCCCACAGAGCTGGAACCCATTTCTCCTCCTGGCCCGAGGGCCGGCCATGAGTCCTGGCTCTGGCAGGGGGCCACGTTGGGGGGAAGCTGTGGGGGGAGCCAGGGCCTGTCCGGGCCCATCCATCCACGTCCAGCAGCAGGAACAAGCCGTGTCCTCTGTCCCAGCCCCCACCCTGCTTCACCCAGATTGTCCAACCTGTGCGAGTGTCCAGCTGTCCTCTGCCCCTGCCAGGGCTGGTCGTGTGCACTCGTGCGTCACACCCCCAGCCCCCAGCCGAGGGCGTCAGGGACTCACAGCTCTGACGACGCGGCCCTGACTGAAATGGCTGGATGCAGCCTTGGCTGGGGGGCAGTTTCGGGGGGGGGGGGGGCTGATGCTGACACTCTCCCCGTCCTCCCCCTCTTAGACGTACGAGCAGCGCAAGGTGGTGGAGTTCACCTGCCACACATCCTTCTTCGTCAGCATCGTGGTGGTGCAATGGGCCGATCTGATCATCTGCAAAACCAGGAGAAACTCAGTGTTCCAGCAGGGCATGAAGTGAGATGGGGGCTGGGCCAGCAGGGGGCTGCGGGTCGGGAGTGAGGGGCACCGGCAGAGCTGGCGGGGGGGCTGCGGGTCGGGAGTGAGGGGCACTGGCAGAGCTGGCGGGGGGCTGCGGGTCGGGAGTGAGGGGCACCGGCAGAGCTGGCGGGGGGCCTGCGGGTCGGGAGTGAGGGGCACCGGCAGAGCTGGCGGGGGGCTGCGGGTCGGGAGTGAGGGGCACCGGCAGAGCTGGCGGGGGGGCTGCGGGTCGGGAGTGAGGGGCACCGGCAGAGCTGGCGGGGGGGCTGCGGGTCGGGAGTGAGGGGCACCGGCAGAGCTGGCGGGGGGCCTGCGGGTCGGGAGTGAGGGGCACCGGCAGAGCTGGCGGGGGGCTGCGGGTCGGGAGTGAGGGGCACCGGCAGAGCTGGCGGGGGGGCTGCGGGTCGGGAGTGAGGGGCACCGGCAGAGCTGGCGGGGGGCCTGCGGGTCGGGAGCGAGGGGCATCCCAGGCGCTGTTTCATTGTCTCTCTCTCAGGAACAAGATCCTTATTTTCGGGCTCTTTGAGGAGACCGCGCTGGCCGCCTTCCTGTCCTACTGCCCCGGCATGGACGTGGCGCTGCGGATGTACCCCCTGAAGTGAGTGCGGGGTGGAGGGACCCCGTTGGTGGGGCTCCTGCTTCCCCGGGGGGAATCCCTGGTGCTGGAACTGGAGGGGGGGCAAGTGGCCCGGCGCAGAATTCACGTCCCCCGCAGCGTAATAGATTCTCCCGGGGAGGCAGCGCTGCAGTTGCACCTTTCGTCCACCAGGGGCTGCTGCGGTGCCCGAAGAGGCAGCTGAGGGTGGGGGCTATTGGCCTTGGGGGAACCCTGATGCAGGGGGTGAGGGGCTGCAGCCCGGGGGGTGGGTTGATCCCAGGGGAGCTGCCTTTGCTGCCCTTCGAGGTGGGGATCCTGCATTAGGGGAAGTGGAGGATACTTGGGGGGACGTCCTGGTGGGAGGGGTTCCCTGCAGCCATGGTGGGGGGTTCCTGGCCAGGGGAGGGTCTCTGCAGGCCCTGGGGGTTTCTGGCCGGGGGAGGTGCCAGCCCTGGGAGCCAGCAGCAATCCCCTTGTGTCTGCCGGGCAGGGTGCAGCGTCCCCCCACTGCTGGTACTAACCCCCCCGGTTCTGTCCCGTCCAGGCCCAGCTGGTGGTTCTGTGCCTTCCCGTACAGCTTCCTCATCTTCGTGTACGACGAGATCCGGAAACTCATCCTGCGCCGGAACCCCGGAGGTGGGGGGCAGCCTCGAGAGGCTGATGGGGGGATGCAGAAGGGGGCTGGAGGGATATGGGGACCTGGTATGGGGGGGAGGGGGGTAAGGAAGATGGGGGAGGGTGGGGCGATATGTGGGGGGAGGTGCCAAACGGGGTGTCCTTACCTAGCATTAACCCCCCCTCTCTGTCACAGGTTGGGTCGAGAAGGAAACCTACTACTGAGCCCCCCCACCCCCCGACTGCCAGCCGCTCTCCCCCCACCCCCCCTGCGCCAGAGACCACAAAGCTGGGACCATCTGCTGGGAGAAAAGTGATTCGTCCCCCCCCCACACACGTGGCTGAGAATGTGAAACTGTCCCTGCCCCTGGCACCGCCCCCACCGCCCTCACCTGGGGGTATTTATTTATTTATTGGTGTCACCAACATCCCCCCACCCCTGGGATTGAACCCAGGATCCCGAGAGCTAAGGGGGGGCTGGGAGCAGTCGGGGGGGGCTCTTGCCCAGTGTGGGGGGATAGTTACGGGAGATACAGACCCCCCAGTCACACGGATCCCCTCCCCCCTCGGCATGCATGTGTCCCCTGTGCCCCCCCCCCCCCGAGTGTGTGGTTCTTCCCCTTAGCACACAGGTCCCCTGTCTTCCCCCCTGGCCCCCCAGGTCACCCCCTTTTCCATTCCCATTGGGGCATGGGAGGCAGGAGCCAGCCCTCAGCCCTAGACTGGGGGGGCATACTCATATACAGTGTGTGTGTATGGGGGGGGCAGGTTTTCAGCAAAGCACCGGGCGGGAGCAGGGTTGTGGAATAGAACCCAGGCGTCCTGATCCCCACCCTACCCCCCAGCATGCCTTTACCAAGCCAAGCCAATAGCTTCCCCCTGCCTGTGTTGGGTGCCCCCCCGCCCTCCTGCCTCCCCACTGACCCCAGGGCCCTTTCTGAGGGGTTGGGGGATCCTGCTGCTGACCCTTGACCCCAGATTCCAAGTTATGGACCAAGGGAAACCAGGGCCTCATCCTTGGGCCTAGCCCCATGTGTGTGTGGGGGGAGAGGGGGAAGGTCCCTATGGCTGGGGAGGAGACAGAGGGGTTTGTCCTTCCCACCCACCCCCAGTGGCCATGGGGGGCTGGGTGTGTTGTGCGTGCTCCCCCCCTGCCCCAAGTGTGTGCTGCGGGGGGGGGGGCCTTACCCTATCTCCCCCTCCACCCCCGTTTGGGGATCGTGTCGTCATGTGACAAAAACAAACTTGATTTAACAAATAAAAACAAAACCAGCCCCGGACAATGTACCGCGCGTTGTGACGGGGGCAGGGGCCAGGTGGGGCAGGGCCCGTGGGGGGAGATGCAGTGTGGCTGGGTGGCAGGGCCGGCAGTGGCTGGCGGGGGGAGTCCCAGCAATGGGGGACAAGGACCAGGCTGGGGTTGCCCAAGGCTGAGGGGCCGGTGGAACTCCCTGCCACTGGACGTGGAGACGACAATACCTGGGTCAGCTGGGAATGGGGGAGGGGGAGGCTGGAGCTGGCTGGGCCAAAAGAATGAGGGGGCACCAGTCACTGCACGATGCCCCCCCCGCCCCCAACCGGCCCCTCCCAGCCCGTCCCGGCCCCCCCCCCCAGTGACGCAGAGCCAGTGTCAGACGCTTTGGCTCTGATTTGTGCCTGGGGGATGAAAGGGGGGGTCATTGTTATGGCAACCAGCAGCTGGCTGTTGCCATGGCAACAGAGGATGACTGTTACTGACGTTGTTGGGCAGAGCCTGAGAACGAGGCTGTAGCGTCCCCGCCCCCAGCGCTGGGATAGAACCCAGGCGTCCTGGCTCCCAGCACCCCCACCCCCACCTCACTGACCAGCCTTAACAGAGCTGGTGGGGGGCTGTGGGTTGGGGGCGAGGAGCATTAACTCAGCCCATCCCTGGGGGCTGCTCTCGGGGCCCCGGCTCAGACCAGGGCTGCCCCAGTGGAGCGGGGGGGGGTCCGTGCCCTCCAAGGGGCCGGAGCCGCCCCCCATATCCTCCCAACAGGCCCTAGCCAGGAGCAGGCCTGGGGAGTGGGGAACTGGGGCAGAGCAAGGGGAGCCTGCGACCAGCCCAGTCCCTGGGGGGGGGGCGTGAGTGGGGCATGGGGGCTCCCTGCAGGGCTCTGCCAGTGAGACCGGGGCTGCTGGGGGCCCACCGAGCCCGGCAGCAGGGCCAAAGCTGAGCTGACCGGACCCCCCTGGTCCCCCTGCCCCCTCACTGGGGGTCGTGCTCCGTCTCTCATACATGGGGATTGGACCCCCCACCCCATAGTGGGAGGTGCCCGGATCTGGGCCAGTGCGATGCGTCCCCCCTCGAGGGGGAGGTGGGGTTCGTGGCCCCCTTCCGAATGGGGCAGCTCGGGGCTCGGCTCCAGGCTCTCCCCCGTGGGCCTAGCCCCCAGGAAAGGTGCAGGGTGTGGGGAGCCCGGCCAGGGGCCACATTCAGGGCCCAGCTGAGAGGGTCAAGTTGGGGTTTGACCCAGCCTGGACCCCACACGTCCCCCCATCCCTACGCCACATGGCTGTCCTCTGGCTCCTGCCCACGGGCTGGGTGCCCCCTGCTGCCATGGGGAGAGGCAGAGTGGGAGGTGCAGGGAGCCCTTGGCACATGGCTTGAGGGGGCAGCAGCCGTGGGGTGCCCCCAGCCTGGCACCTGCGGCCGGGTCCTGCCAGGGCTCTGCCCCCTGACTGCTTGGTGCTGCGGCAATGCCCCGAATCACTGCCCCCAAACCAGCCTTTCCCAGTGTAGCCCCACGGACCTGAGGTGGCTCCCGCCCTGCTGGGGCTGTCGTGCTCCTCGACGATGGGCTGTCACGTTGACAAGCCCGTGGAAAATTTGGTACAAAATCTGCCTTGTGACGTCATGAAGAAGTGGGGGATTTATCACGTTTTTTCCTTGTTTTCCCAGCAGTTTGCATGCAGAGGGGGTGGGACTCAGTTTCCCTGGGTGCTGCGGGTTTAACGAGGGGAGGGGAGAGGGAGTTTGTGGGGACACAGGGCCAGCGAGGGAACTTGGGGCGCCGGCCAATGGCCTGGAGAATGGAGACCCCAGCGCCTGGGGACCTGGGGACCCGGAGTCCAGCTCGGGAGTCGCAGCCAGTTCGGCCAGTGGGAGGACAAGGGGCTGCGGGGACCCCGGTGACCAGAGCAGCCGGGTCCAGCCAGAGCGGCCAGAGGACAGAAGAGGGGAGAGGGGGCCCAGGCAACCTGTTTACCGGGAGAGGAGACAATGGACAGAGGGGGGGCTTGGGGCCGGTGATAGCAGATGCCCAGCAGGGAAGCAGGGGGGCTCGGGGCTAGGGGGAGGGGGCAGGCAGAGTCCCCCTGGATGCAGCGGAGACTGGGCTGGGATGGGGGAGGCCAGGCTGAGGCTGGAGAGTTTCCTGTGCTGTGTTCAGACGCTCACTAACCCCTCCTGTGTTACTATCCCGGGGTCCCCGGGCGATGCTCTGGACCTGCTCCCCATGAAGCCAGGCAGGACTCTGGGGAAGTCTCCTCTCGGGGAGCAGCCTGTCTGCAGGACACACAGCTCACCCGGCTCCACCTTCCTGGGTCTGACCTCGGAGCATTCAGCCTCCTCTGCCCCTCCCTGCGCTTCCCACAGCCAGTCCTCCCAGGCGGGGTCCTGGGGGGGCCAGAGGGTCCTGCCCCCCAACTCCGCAGTCATACGTGACTCTCAGCCAGCCAGTAAAACAGAAGATTTATTAGACGACAGGAACATGGTCTAACACAGAGCTTGTAGGTGCAGAGAACAGGACCCCTCAGCTGGGTCCATTTTGGGGGGCAGTGAGCCAGACAACCCCGTCTGCCCTTCACTCCATGTCCCCAGCGAGCCCCAAACAAAACTCCCCCCAGCCCCTCCTCCTCTGGGCTTTGTCCCTTTCCCGGGCCAGGAGGTCACCGGATTCCTTTGTTCTCCAGCCCTTCAGCTCTCACCTTGCAGGGGAGAAGGGCCCAGGCCATCAGTTGCCAGGAGACAGAGTGTCGACCCTGGCCCTTTGCTCTGCAACAATTACACCCCCTTATCCCACCCCCTAGATACTTAAGAACTGCCTAGGGGAAACTGAGGCACTCCTACAGTATTCAGAGGAAACATTAAGAACCGTCCCACTTCATCACAGTTACGCTGGCTGCGAGTCGCTCAGAGAACAGGGGGCATTATTCCCTCTGGGAGTGGGAGCCCCGGGCATCCAGAGCGAGGGGACTCCCTGAGGGGGCTCTGTGATGCAGCAGGGAGCGGGGAAGATTGACCTGGGGATGTTGCAGGGAGTTTTACTGGGACTGTCTGCACGGGGATGGGATCTCAGGGAGAGACTTCACTGGAGGGATGATACCTGAGCCTGTAACCTGAGCCCAGGAGCGGGGTTGGGTCCAGGTGACACCTTCTGCCCGGTGAAACTGGACAAAGGCTGGAGGAGGAGCCCGGGGGCGGGGGGGGTGGTGGCTGGGTGAGACGGCTGGAGCGGGTCTGAGTTTGGAGCTGGCTGGGGAGACGGGGGGAGGCCCAGAACTGGGGTCTGGGCTCCCTGACCCCCAAGATGGACCTGACTGAGGGGTCCTGTTTCCTGTACCGACAAGCTCTGTTCGGGATTGTTCCTGTCGTCTGATAAACCTTCTGTGTTACTGGCTAGCGGAGAGTCTGGGTGAATCGCAGGAAGTGGGGGGCAGGGCCCTGACTCCCCCACACTCCATGACAGGCCCACAGCAAGAAACTGTGTGCTAAGGCTCCGAGAGGTGCGGCTCCAGGAGGTGGAGGGGCTTAACCCCTGGGAGAAGGTGGACCCCCAAGAAGGGCTGTCGCGCTGAATGGGGTTCCCCCCACGGACTGCACGGGACCAAGAGTGGGCATGACCTCGGAGTCCGTGACAGACGTATCATTCCACGGTATGCATCCGATGAAGTGAGCTGTAGCTCACGAAAGCTCATGCTCAAATAAATTGGTTAATCTCTAAGGTGCCACTAGTACTCCTTTTCTTTTTGCGAATACAGACTAACACGGCTGTTACTCTGAAACCTGTCATTATGCAAGGCACTGCATTTAGCCATATGGACTGGAAATCTATCAACTGCATGAAAAAACTCGTACAGATACAGACAGACATCACCTTCCTCTCCAAATTCAAACAGATGGACATCGTACCAAAAGGACCGAAGGTAAAAAATCCATTACAATCTACATACCACACAGACTATGCTGACAGCTTGTGCCACACGCTCTCAAAGAAACTGCGGAATCACCTGATCAACATCCTCTACAGCAAACAGGGAAAGACAAAGAATGAGCTCTCAGAACTGGATCCTCTCATAAAAAACCAACCTTCCACACAAACGTCCTCCTGGCTGGATTTTACTAAAACTAGACAAGCCATTTACAACACACACTTTGCTTCTCTACAAAAGAAAAAGGACACTAAACTTTCTAAACTACTACATGCCACAAGGGGCCACAACAGTGGTTCCCTTAACCCACCTAGCAATATTGTTAACCTATCCAACTATACTCTCAGCCCAGCAGAAGCAGCTGTCCTATCTCGGGGCCTCTCCTTCTGCCCCTCCACCCCCACGAACATGATACAGTTCTGTGGTGACCTAGAATCCTATTTTCGACGTCTCCGACTCAAGGAATATTTCCAAAATACCTCTGAACAACATACTAATCCACAGAGGTCTCCCTACCAACACTACAGAAAGAAGGATTCTAGGTGGACTCCTCCTGAAGGTCGAGACAGCAAACTGGACTTCTACATAGAGTGCTTCCGCCGACGTGCACGGGCTGAAATTGTGGAAAAGCAGCATCACTTGCCCCATAACCTCAGCCGTGCAGAACACAATGCCATCCACAGCCTCAGAAACAACTCTGACATCATAATCAAAAAGGCTGACAAAGGAGGTGCTGTTGTCATCATGAATAGGTCGGAATATGAACAAGAGGCTGCTCGGCAGCTCTCCAACACGAGTTTCTACAAGCCATTACCCTATGATCCCACTGAGAGTTATCAAAAGAAACTACAGCATTTGCTCAAGAAACTCCCTGAAAAAGCACAAGATCAAATCCGCACAGACATATCCCTGGAACCCCAACCTGGGATATTCTATCTACTACCCAAGATCCATAAACCTGGAAATCCTGGGCGCCCCATCATCTCAGGCATTGGCACCCTGATAGCAGGATTGTCTGGCTATGTAGACTCCCTCCTCAGGCCCTACGCTACCAGCACTCCCAGCTGCCTTCGAGACACCACTGACTTCCTGAGGAAACTTCAATCCATCGGTGATCTTCCTGATAACACCATCCTGGCCACTCTGGATGTAGAAGCCCTCTACACCAACATTCCACACAAAGATGGACTACAAGCCGTCAGGAACACTATCCCCGATAATGTCACGGCTAACCTGGTGGCTGAACTTTGTGACTTTGTCCTTACCCATAACTATTTTACATTTGGGGACAATGTATACCTTCAGATCAGCGGCACTGCTATGGGTACCCGCATGGCCCCACAGTATGCCAACATTTTTATGGCTGACTTAGAACAACACTTCCTCAGCTCTCGTCCCCTAATGCCCCTACTCTACTTGCGCTATATTGATGACATCTTCATCATCTGGACCCATGGAAAAGAAGCCCTTGAGGAATTCCACCATGATTTCAACAATTTCCATCCCACCATCAACCTCAGCCTGGTCCAGTCCACACAAGAGATCCACTTCCTGGATACTACAGTGGGTCACATAAACACCACCCTATACCGGAAACCTACTGACCGCTATTCCTACCTACATGCCTCCAGCTTTCACCCAGACCACACCACACGATCCATCGTCTACAGCCAAGCTCTGCGATACAACCGCGTTTGCTCCAACCCCTCAGACAAACACCTACAAGATCTCTGTCAAGCATTCTTACAACTATAATACCCACCTGCTGAAGTGAAGAAACAGATTGACAGAGCCAGAAGAGTACCCAGAAGTCACCTACTACAGGACAGGCCCAACAAAGAAAATAACAGAACGCCACTAGCCGTCACCTTCAGCCCCCAACTAAAACCTCTCCAACGCATCATCAAGGATCTACAACCTATCCTGAAGGATGACCCAACACTCTCACAAATCTTGGGAGACAAGCCAGTCCTTGCCTACAGACAGCCCCCCAACCTGAAGCAAATACTCACCAACAACCACATACCACACAACAGAACCACTAACCCAGGAACCTATCCTTGCAACAAAGCCCGTTGCCAACTGTGCCCACGTATCTATTCGGGGACACCATCACAGGGCCTAATCACATCAGCCACACGATCAGAGGCTCGTTCACCTGCACATCCACCAATGTGATATATGCCATCATGTGCCAGCAATGCCCCTCTGCCATGTACCTTGGTCAAACTGGACAGTCTCTACGTAAAAGAATAAATGGACACAAATCAGATGTCAAGAATTATAACATTCAAAAACCAGTCGGAGAACACTTCAATCTCTCTGGTCATGCGATTACAGACATGAAAGTTGTGATATTATAACAAAAAAACTTCAAATCCAGACTCCAGCGAGAGACTGCTGAATTGGAATTAATTTGCAAATTGGATACAATTAACTTAGGCTTGAATAGAGACTGGGAGTGGCTAAGTCATTATGCAAGGTAACCTATTTCCCCTTGTTTTTTCCTCCCCCCCCCCCACGTTCTTGTTAAACGCTGGATTTGTGCTGGAAATGGCCCCCCTTGATTATCATACACATTGTAAGGAGAGTGATCACTTTAGATAAGCTATTACCAGCAGTGGGGTGGGGAGAGAGAAAACCTTTTGTAGTGATAAACACCCATTTTTTCATGCTTTGTGTGTATAAAAAGATCTTCTGTATTTTCCACAGTATGCATCCGATGAAGTGAGCTGTAGCTCACGAAAGCTTATGCTCAAATAAATTTGTTAGTCTCTAAGGTGCCACAAGTCCTCCTTTTCTTTTTGCGAATACAGACTAACATGGCTGTTACTCTGAAACCTGTCATTTGAAAACTTGTAATCTGCTTGTCATGGAGTCTGGGGTTCTCTGGCTTTTTGTCCCCAACCACAGCCTCAGGTCGGGTGGACACTGTTCATACAGTTGCTCCAGTACGATCAGTTTAACCAGGTCCTCCTTCATCTGGGCCCCATTCACCCACTTGTGGACATAACCCTCCATGCGGAGGATCAGTCCAGATACGTGACCTCAGGGGTTTTACGCTGACTCCGGAACCTTTTCCGGTACATCACAGAGTCGGCCCAAACTCGCAGAGCGGGCCCTGTTTGAACAGTTCATAGTCCCCTGCCTCTGCCCCTGTCATTCGGCTGTACACCTCCACGGCTTTGGGGTCCAGTAAGGGGGTGAGAAACCGGAGCCTGTCTGCAGGGTCAACCCTGTGCATCTCACAGGCATTCTCAAAGGCCGTCAGGAAGCTATCTATGTCCTCCCCCTCCTTCCGCTGGGCCAGGAGGCACTTATCAAAGCTCCTTGCAGTCCTGGGTCCCCCGTCACTCTCCGCTGTGAGGATCCCCTGCTGGCTGTGGGGGTCACGGTGCCCCCTGGTATTCACTGGGCTCCTTCCAGCCCCTCCCCAGGCATAGGGAGGAGGGGCCTCGGAGTGCCCTTGGCATCCCAGCCAGGACAGACAGGGACCAGCTCCTCCTAGGGATCCTCCTCCTCCAGCTGTGCAATCAGCTGTTCTTTGGTGGACCTCCCTATGCGCAGGCCCCTCTGCCTGCATGGCCGACCAGGTCCCTCATAAGGTGATGGTTATACATCTTCCTGCTGTCCCAAGTGGCTGTGGACTCGCAGGCCTGTGCGCTCTCAGCTCCCCACGGTTTCCAGGAAGAACCCCTCATGTGCCAGCCCTTCTCCAGGTCACCACCTCTCTCCAGGGGGCAACAAACTTCTCCGCCCCTGGAATCGCTCACCAGGGGCACCCCGTTCCTGCAACAGTCCTTCTCTCTCCCAGGGCCAAGCCGCAGACTCCTCCACCCCTGAGACTGCTCACCACAGTCCCCAGGGGGACCCCATTACTGCACAGTCCTTCTCGCTGGTCACACACTCCCAGGGGTTAACCACCCCCCGAAACTGCTCCTCTCTGAGCCATCAGCACACCTGATCCTCGTCAATCCCCCTTCGTGTTACTGCTCTCCAGTCACTTACTGCAGGAAGCACAATCCGCGGGGTGCAGTAGATCCCACCTCTGCCAGCAGTTGTCACGGAGCGTGGGGGAGTCAGCGCCCTGCACCCCTCTTCCTGGGATTCACCGTGACTCTCCGCCAGCCAGTAAAACAGAAGGTTTATTAGACGACAGGAACACAGCCCAAAACAGAGCTTGTAGGTACAGACAACAGGACCCCTCAGTCAGGTCCATCTTGGGGAGTGGGGAGCCCAGACCCCAGTGCTGGGCCTTTCTCCATTTCCCCAGCCAGCTCCAAGCTGAAACCCCCTCCAGCGATCTCCCCCAGCCACAGTCTCTGTCTCCTCCAGACTTTGTCCAGTTTCCCAGGGCATAGAATGATAGAATATCAGGGTTGGAAGGGACCCCAGAAGGTCATCTAGTCCAACCCCCTGCTCGAAGCAGGACCAATTCCCAGTTAAATCATCCCAGCCAGGGCTTTGTCAAGCCTGACCTTAAAAACCTCTAAGGAAGGAGATTCTACCACCTCCCTAGGTAACGCATTCCAGTGTTTCACCACCCTCTTAGTGAAAAAGTTTTTCCTAATATCCAATCTAAACCTCCCCCACTGCAACTTGAGACCATTACTCCTCGTTCTGTCATCTGCTACCATTGAGAACAGTCTAGAGCCATCCTCTTTGGAACCCCCTTTCAGGTAGTTGAAAGCAGCTATCAAATCCCCCCTCCTTCTTCTCTTCTGCAGGCTAAACAATCCCAGTTCCCTCAGCCTCTCCTCATAAGTCATGTGTTCTAGACCCCTAATCATTTTTGTTGCCCTTCGCTGGACTCTCTCCAATTTATCCACATCCTTCTTGTAGTGTGGGGCCCAAAACTGGACACAGTACTCCAGATGAGGCCTCACCAATGTCGAATAGAGGGGAACGATCACGTCCCTCGATCTGCTCGCTATGCCCCTACTTATACATCCCAAAATGCCATTGGCCTTCTTGGCAACAAGGGCACACTGCTGCCTCATATCCAGCTTCTCATCCACTGTAACCCCTAGGTCCTTTTCTGCAGAACTGCTGCCTAGAAGGTGGCAGTAGGTGTCACCTGGCCCCAGCCCCCTCCTGGGCTCAGGTGACAGGCTCAGGTATCGTCCCTCCAGCGAAGCCCCCCTGAGATCCCACCAACGTCCAGTACCAACGCAGCCAGTCCCGGTAAAACTCCCCTGCACCATCCCCAGGTCAATCCTCCTAGCTCCGTCAACCTGCTGAACATCACTGCCCTGGCAAAGTCTGTCTAGGTGAGGTTATAAGCGTCTGCTGCGTAACGTTGCGGTGACTCCTTCCAGCCTTAGCAAGGCAAGTCCCAACCAGTCCTGCAGCGACACACGTGGGCCCCCAGCCAGGCAGCCATGGGATGGCGCGAAAGGGAACTGCTCACTTCATCAGAGGGACAGTTCAACTCGCAGGGCCACAAGCCACGGCCTGGCACCTGCAGCCCAGTCGAAGCATCCACTTTACCTCGCTCCCCCTTCGGCTCTGCCCTGGCCATTGACACCACTCAAGGAACTGAACTGCAGGGTGTGACGAAGTGGGGGCATTTCTTAGTATTTTGCATGAACGCTGTGCGTGCCTCAGTTTCCCTGTGTGCTGTTGTCACGGCTTCCCCGGGCGATGCTCTGGAACTGCTCCCCACGAAGCCCAGCAGGACTCTGGAGAAGTCTCCTCTCTGGGAGCAGCCTGTCTGCAGGACACACAGCTCACCCGGCTCCACCTTCCTGGGTCTGACCTCGGAGCATTCAGCCTCCTCTGCCCCTCCGTGCGCTTCCCACAGCGAGTCCGCTCAGGCGGGGTCCTGGGGAAGCCAGAGGGTCCTGCCCCCCAACTCCGCAGTCAGACGTGGCTCTCAGCCAGCCAGTAACACAGAAGGTTTATTAGGAGACAGGAACATGGTCTAACACAGAGCTTGTAGGTGCAGAGAACAGGACCCCTCAGCTGGGTCCATTTTGGGGGGCAGTGAGCCAGACAACCCCGTCTGCACTTCACTCCTCATCCCCAGCCAGCCCCAAACTGAAACTCTCTCCAGCCCCCCCTCCTCTGGGCTTTGTCCCTTTCCCGGGCCAGGAGGTCACCGGATTCCTTTGTTCTCCAACCCTTTAGCTCTCACCTTGCAGGGGGGAAGGGCCCAGGCCATCAGTGGCCAGGAAACAGGGTGTCGGCCATTCTCTGTGTCCAGACCCCTGCACACACCTGCCCTCTAGGGCTCTGCAACGATCATATACCCTTATCCCACCCCCTAGATACTTAAGAACTGCCTAGGGGAAACTGAGGCACCCCCACACTGTTCAGAGGAGACATTAAGAACAGTCCCACTTCGTCACAGCTGTGCAGGTAACGTGGGGGTGGGGTGGGGTTGTTGTTGCAGGGGACCAGGTGTGACCTTGCCTAGCAGCCGGGACCCCGGACACCAGCCTGGAGATGGGGGACCCAGCAATTGGTGACGGGGAGGCCCAGCCCAGCTTGGGAGCCAGACGGTTCTGGCTGGGGAAGGACACAATGGGCTGCCAGAGGGGAACAAAGGACGGAGGAGAGAGGCCCAGTGACCTGTTTATCTGGGACCGAAGACAAAGGACAGAGGAGGGGCTGGTGGGGGAGGGGATTTAGGGGGTTGGGCTGGGGACAAGGAGCAGCCGCAGCCCATGGGGAGCTGGCTGGGGCTGAGACTGGCCAGGCCCCAGGGCCCCGAGAACTGCCCGGGCTGGGTCCAGACCTTCAATAACCCTCCTGTGTGACGCTGACTGGGAGTCCCTGCAGCTAGAGATCGGGGGGCGGGGGGAGCCCCGGGGGCCCAGAGCGAGGGGACTCTGAGGGGACCCCGGCAGAGCCAGGCTGCTGGGGGCTCGGAGGTGCGGTCCCAGGAGGTGGTGGGGTGCAGGGCTTAAACCCCGAGAGAGCAAGTGGACCCCCAAGAAGGGCTGTTGCACGGGGGGACCAGAGAGCCTGGGGGTGGGAGCCCGGGAGGGGGTCCCAGGCTGGAAGGGGACAAGCCTGTGAAACGTACGGGCCCGTGCAGGGAGACCAGGTCACGCGGCGGAGCAGCTGGCCCGGTACTCCTTGATCTGCCCCGGGGCCCAGGCCTCATGGCTGGCGTCACTCCGCACCCGTCGCCCCGGGGTTACCGCAGGCTCCGTGTTCCCCTCTTAGCCCCCCGGACTGGCTCGCGGGGGGGAGCTGCAGCAGGGACACCCAGGCTGGGGCAGGATCGTTCCCCTTGGACAGACTTTCTGGGGCTGGCTGGGGGCACCCAAAGGTGTACTGCAAGGGTGGCTCTAGTCACAGCAAGGGGGCCACGCGTGGGGGGGGTGATTCCCTGCCTGCCCTGACAGCGGGGCCATTTCATGGGGGGGGGCAGAACTTTAACCACGATTCCTGCTCAGGCACCTGGAAACTCTTGGGTTTTGGCAGATGACTTAGAAATCTCTGAGCGGAGCCGTGGGCTCACGCCTGTCTGGAGAGAGAAAATGAACTGAAGCGGAGCCCGGCCAGCAGCCACGCGAACCCGTCCTGGCAGCCCTGGGCACGTCACTCTGGGGACCCGGGGTTGGGTTATAATTGCCACTCAGAGACGCCCATCTCGGCTGACCCCTGGCACCTCCCCCCGCTCTGGCACCGGACCCCGACCTCCGGCGGAGTCACGGACGGCCCCAACCGCCGGGTTACAGACTCAGGTGACGGACACTTCCCCACGGACACGAGTTTAAACCTGCCCGTGACCCGGGCCCCAGTGCAGAGGAAGGTGAAAACCCGCCGGGGTCTCTGCCATCTCTCCGGGGCAGAATTCCTTCCCAGCCCCAAGCTTGGTGACCAGTTGGACCCTGAGCGTGTGGGCGAGACCCACCAGCTGGCCACGGGGGAAAGGATTCGCTGGGGTAATGCAGAGCCCTCCCCAGCTCGCGTCCATCCCCAGCCCTTGGGGACCTTTGCTCCAGGAGCCGCTGATGGGCCACACGCCATCGCACCACCCCCGCCATCAGCTCATCACGCTCAGTCCCGAAGCCAGTTCGGGGTTTTTTCCCCACTGCTCCAGAACGTCCCTCCTCCGACGGGTCGAACCTTCCCTCAGCCCAGGCCTAAACTCCTTGGTCAGTTTATATCCCTTTGTCCTCTCCCCTCGTGGCGTTCATCCCTCTCATGCATCTACAGAGAGCGAGCCGAGCTCCCCGCAGCCTGCGTCTGGTCAGGCTAAACCAGCCGAGCTCTTCGCGTCTCCTCTCAAGGTCGGTTTTCCAGTCCTGGGATCATCCTAGTGGCCCTTCTCCGCCCGTCCCAGCTTGAATTCATCTTCCTTACACATGGGAGCCCAGCACCGCACCCACTGTTCCAGATGAGTCTCCCCAGGGCCTCGTACGAACACCTCCCTGTCCCCACTGGAAATCCTGCGCCTGGTGCACCCCACGATGGCATTAGCCCTTTTCACGGCCATATCACACTCACAGCTCAGAGTCAGCCTGCGATCAGCGACACACCCAGCGACTCCTCCTCGGCCCCTCCAACTGACACGGCCCCAGCTTAGAGCAAAACATTCTTGCTGTTAGTCCCTAAATGCAGGACTTTTCCCTGTTCAATCTCATCCTCTTTCCGTTACTCCAGTTTACAAGGTTGTCCAGCTCATCTTGTGCAATACTCCGATCCTCCCCCGCACCGCCAATGCCTCCCCACTTTCTGCCATCTGCAAATTTGATTAGCCCATTCCCACACTTTGGGCCAAGGTCAGTAATGAAAACGCGAAATAAGGTTGGTCCCAGAGGGATCCCTGAGGAGCTTCGCCAGTTGCCTGCCTCCAGCCTGGCCGTTCCCCTTTCAGTGCGACCCGTTGTTGTCTCCAGTTCCTTACCCACCTTCCCATTCTCAGATTAATCCCCGGCTTCTCCAGGGTAACCGACAGCCTCTCGCCCGGAACCGTCCCAAGCGCCGTCTGACTGCAGGGGGCCTGGAGCGACGGCATTTCCTCCCCCCGAGACCCCCGCGCTCGGCTCCGCGAACAACACCAGCGACCGTCACAGCTCGAATCCCGCCACCGAAACCACCGGACAAAGACCGACGCTCCCTCTCCGCATTTCCGCGACTCCCTCTCTGCCGGTCCCCGAGCTTGGAACGGCTCCTCCCACGTCAGGAGCCCCCCTGCGGGCCCTCTGGCCTGGGAATCACCTGGTCACCCACAGGTCTGGCCCCTGGCTGCATCGTGCGCTCAGGCTGCCTGTCTGAGGGTTGCGTCGGGGGCCCCCCACGTCCCCCTAGCTCCGCCATGAGCACGAGGCGCCGGCTCCTGCGGACAAGGCTGGGGCTGTGAATCTGTGGGGGTCACCCTGGCTGCAATGCATGTGGCTGGTCGGGGGCCCACATGGGTAGTGGGGGGGCCTTGCGGCCGGCCGAGCAGGGTAACAGGCACCCCCGGCTGGGGAATGAAGGGGTCACCGTGGTTCAATGGGCCAGACTGGACCTGGGGAACCTCTTGTGCCCCCGACTGCCCCCAGCCCCTCACTCCCGCTGCCCTCAGGCCCAGCCCCACCTGCCCAGCCCCCAGGCCACGCCCCAGGAGGCATCACGGCCCCCCGCCAGGGTTTGCGCGCGGCTCTGAAGACAATTCAGGGGGTTTCCACAGGGGCCGGGGCCCCAAAGCCAAGGGAGGGACAGGTCTCTTGGGGGCACTGGACGGGCGCAGGGGGACCCATTTGCTGCCCCCCCCCGCGCACTCCCAACCCCACATGGCAGCCAGCTCCACTCCCCAACACTGCCTTTAATGGGGAAAGACACAGACACAGAGTCACTCCTGGGGGTGAAATGGGGGGCGGGGTGACCCCAGCCCGGGCAGCAGTGCGGGAAGCCCAGGGTCAAATTGACAGTGTGAGGAAACGGGGGACCGTGAAAGCGACACCCTGGTCCGGAGCAGGACCCCTACAGTGGGGGACTTTGGGGGCTGGGGAAATCAGGTGGGAACTCCAGAAGAGGGGAGCCCAGAAAGGGAGAAGTGGGGGGATCCGGGGATGTCTGGGAGGTTGGTAGAAATGGCAGCAAAGAGTGACCATGATCTGGCGGGTCCCTGCCCCCCCAGGGGGTGCTGCCAGAAGGGGGACTGGCAAGGGGGCCCCAGAACCCCAGCAGGTGCTGCCAGAAGAGGGGCTGGCAAGGGGGCCCCAGAACCCCCATCACACAGGCTCCATCTGCAGCTCATCAGCCTCCCCTGACTCCAGCTCATGGAAGGCAGCGTGGGAGCCGATCACCACCAGGGTGGCACCTGCCGGGGGCGACAGAGAGACGGGGGTATCAGGGAGACAGCGACACCGTCCCCCCACTGCCCGCCATAGACCCCCAGCTCCGCCTGCCCTCCCCCGCTGCCCCCCATAGACCCCAGCTGCCCCAGCTCCGCCTCCCCTCCCCCACTGCACCCCATATATGGCCCAGATTTCCAGCCCCTCTCCTCCTGCTGTTGCATCTCAGCTCCTCAGCCCCTCCCGCTCTGCACCCCAGTTCCGTAGCCCCTCTGCCACCAGCCCTCCCCAGTGCCCCCAACCCCCCCCAGCTGCCCCTCAATCCCCCTCCCTCTGCTGCACCCCGCACCCCAGTCAATCTGCCCCCCAAACCTCCCCCACTGACCCCCCGACTGCCTGGAGAGGAACAGCCCACGGGGGGGGGGGTGTCTCCCCTCCCCCACACTGAGCTCTTTCTGCAGGGTCTGTGCCCCAAACGCCCCCCTGACAAGCCTCCACAGGCAGCAGCTGATGGGGGCTGGGAAGAGGGGAGGGGTTACACCCCGGAGCGGGGGAGGGGGTCACTCACCCAGCACCCAGAAGACGGCAGATCCGGCCCCCGCCAGCCAGAAGAAGGGGAAGGAGACACCCCCAGCCAGGCCGTACTGGTGAGCCGTGCTGAGCTCCCGGCCTGGGGGGGAGAGAGAGAAAGGGGGGCTGAGGGGGAGCCCAGACAGTCCCCCCAAGGCAGCCCCCCACCCTGGGGCCGGATGGGAGCCGGCGCCCCCTGGAGGGGATGGGCTCTGGGCCCCCGCAAGCCAGCCCCCCACCCTGGGGCCGGATGGGAGCCGGAGCCCCCTGGAGGGGACGGGCTCTGGGCCCCCGCAAGCCAGGCCCCCACCCTGGGGTTGGATGGGAGCCAGCGCCCCCAGAGGGGACGGGCCCCGCCTCCGCAAGCCAGCCCCCCACCCTGGGGCCGGATGGGAGCCAGCGCCCCCTGGAGGGGACGGGCTCTGGGCCCCCGCAAGCCAGCCCCCCACCCTGGGGCCGGATGGGAGCCAGCGCCCCCTGGAGGGGACGGGCTCTGGGCTCCCGCAAGCCAGCCCCCCACCCTGGGGCCGGATGGGAGCCTGCGCCCCCTGGGGGGACGGGCTCTAGGCCCCCGCAAGCCAGCCCCCCACCCTGGGGCCGGATGGGAGCCTGCGCCCCCTGGGGGGACAGGCTCTAGGCCCCCGCAAGCCAGCCCCCCACCCTGGGGCCGGATGGGAGCTGGCGCCCCCAGAGGGGTGGGCCCGGGCCCCCACTCACCGAACAGCACCAGGCGGGACTGCTGGGTTCGCAGGTAGATGAGGTAACAGGCCCCGAAGAAGACAGCCAGCGCCACGAGGAGCAGGGGGGAGGTGATCCTGGGGGGCAAGGGCAGAGGGTTGGGGGGGCCATGGCCTCCATACGCTGTCCCCCCTGGCTTACCCATGTTCCCTCGTTTCACCCCCCCATCACTGTCATGTACAGACCTCCCCAGCTCCTGCCTGCCCATCCGAGAGGCCCCCGCCCCCAGGCTCAGCCCCCCCCGGCAGCCTTCGCAGAACCAGCCGATTCCAGGGCCCCCTCCGGCCCCCTTCCACCAGCGCCCCTGGGCCCTGATCCACCTGCCCCGCCCCCCTGCACCCCATCCACTGCCCCCTGCCCCGGTCCACCTGCCCTGCCCCCTGCTGCCCCCGGCCACTGCCCCCTGCTGCCCCCGTCCACTGCCCCCTGCCCCTGGTCCACCCTCCACTGCCCCCCTGCCCCGGTCCACCTGCCCTGCCCCCTGCCCCTGGTCCACCTGCCCTGCCCCCTGCTGCCCCCGTCCACTGCCCCCTGCCCCTGGTCCACCCTCCACTGCCCCCCTGCCCCGGGCCCTGGGCCCTGATCCACCTGCCCCGCCCCTCTGCACCCCATCCACTGCCCCCTGCCCCGGTCCACCTGCCCTGCCCCCCGCTGCCCCCGTCCACTGCCCCCTGCCCCTGGTCCACCTGCCCTGCCCCCCGCTGCCCCCGTCCACTGCCCCCTGCCCCTGGTCCACCTGCCCTCCCCCCCGCTGCCCCCGTCCACTGCCCCCTGCCCCTGGTCCACCCTCCACTGCCCCCCTGCCCCGGGCCCTTGTCCACCTGCCCTGCCCCCCTGCCACCCCCGTCCACTGCCCGCTGCCCCCGGCTCACAGGCAGTAGAGGACGAGGCCCAGGAAGACGAGGACGTAGTTGCTCTGGAAATACTCCACGTTCCGCGCCAGGCGCTGGCAGACCTCCCCCAAGTTCCGGGGCTTCCCGAACCGGCGCTGGTCCGCGAAGGTGGCCCAGGGGCGCAGGGCGGCCCGACGCTGCTCCAGCCACTTCTTGGCGGGGCCCTGGGGCAGCAGGGCCGGGATGGAGATCCTGGGGCCGGGGGGAGAGACGGGGCCCCTGAGAGTCAGAGCGCCCCCCATGGCGCCCCCACGGCGCCCCCTACTGAGCCCCCAGCCCCGCCCCACGCCCCACGGCAGCCCCTACTGAGCCGCCAGCCCCGCTCCCCGCCCCACGGCTCCCTACTGAGCCCCCAGCCCCGCTCCCCGCCCCATGGCTCCCTACTGAGCCCCCAGCCCCGCCCCACGCCCCACGGCAGCCCCTACTGAGCCGCCAGCCCCGCCCCCCGGCGCCCCCTACTGAGCCCCCAGCCCCGCTCCCCGCCCCATGGCTCCCTACTGAGCCCCCAGCCCCGCCCCACGCCCCACGGCAGCCCCTACTGAGCCCCCAGCCCCGCTCCCCGCCCCCCGGCGCCCCCTACTGAGCCCCCAGCCCCGCTCCCCGCCCCATGGCTCCCTACTGAGCCCCCAGCCCCGCCCCACGCCCCACGGCAGCCCCTACTGAGCCGCCAGCCCCGCCCCCCAGCGCCCCCTACTGAGCCGCCAGCCCCGCTCCCCGCCCCACGGCGCCCCCTACTGAGCCCCCAGCCCTGCTCCCCGCCCCACGGCGCCCCCTACTGAGCCGCCAGTCCCGCTCCCCGCCCCACGGCTCCCTACTGAGCCGCCAGCCCCGCTCCCCGCCCCACGGCTCCCTACTGAGCCGCCAGCCCCGCCCTCCGCCAGCCCCTACTGAGCCGCCAGCCCCGCTCCCCGCCCCACGGCGCCCCCTACTGAGCCGCCAGCCCCACTCCACACCCCACGGCGCCCCCTACTGAGCCCCCAGCCCCACTCCCTGCCCCACGGTGCCCCCTACTAAGCCCCCAGCCCCTCTCCCCGCCCCACGGCGCCCCCTACAGAGCCCCCAGCCCCGCTCCCCGCCCCAAGGCGCCCCCTACTGAGCCGCCAGCCCCGCTCCCCGCCCCACGGCACCCCCTACAGAGCCGCCAGCCCCGCTCCCCGCCCCACGGCGCCCCCTACTGAGCCGCCAGCCCCGCTCCCCGCCCCACGGCTCCCTACAGAGCCCCCAGCCCCACCCCACGCCCCATGGCTCCCTACTGAGCCCCCAGCCCCGCCCCACGCCCCACGGCAGCCCCTACTGAGCCGCCAGCCCCGCCCCCCGGCGCTCCCTACTGAGCCGCCAGCCCCGCTCCCCGCCCCACGGCGCCCCCTACTGAGCCCACAGCCCCGCTCCCCGCCCCACGGCGCCCCCTACTGAGCCGCCAGTCCTGCTCCCCGCCCCACGGCTCCCTACTGAGCCGCCAGCCCCGCCCTCCGCCAGCCCCTACTGAGCCGCCAGCCCCGCTCCCCGCCCCACGGCGCCCCCTACTGAGCCGCCAGCCCCACCCCACGCCCCACGGCGCCCCCTACTGAGCCCCCAGCCCCGCTCCCCGCCCCACGGTGCCCCCTACTGAGCCCCCAGCCCCACTCCCCGCCCCACGGCGCCCCCTACAGAGCCCCCAGCCCCGCTCCCCGCCCCAAGGCGCCCCCTACTGAGCCGCCAGCCCCGCTCCCCGCCCCACGGCGCCCCCTACAGAGCCGCCAGCCCCGCTCCCCGCCCCACGGCGCCCCCTACAGAGCCGCCAGCCCCGCTCCCCGCCCCACGGCTCCCTACAGAGCCCCCAGCCCCGCTCCCTGCCCCACGGCGCCCCCTACTGAGCCACCAGCCCCGCTCCCTGCCCCACGGCGCCCCCTACTGAGCCCCCAGCCCCGCTCCCCGCCCCACGGCGCCCCCTACTGAGCCCCCAGCCCCGCTCCCCGCCCCACGGCGCCCCCTACTGAGCCCCCAGACCGGCTCCCCGCCCCACAGCTCCCTACTGAGCCGCCAGCCCCGCTCCCCGCCCCACGGCTCCCTACTGAGCCGCCAGCCCCGCCCCACGGCGCCCCCTACTGAGCCCCCAGCCCCGCTCCCCGCCGCCCCCTACTGAGCCGCCAGCCCCGCTCCCCGCCCCACGGCGCCCCCTACTGAGCCGCCAGCCCCGCTCCCCGCCCCACGGCGCCCCCTACTGAGCCGCCAGCCCCGCCCCCCGCCCCACGGCGCCCCCTACTGAGCCGCCAGCCCCGCCCCCCGCCCCCCTACTGAGCCGCCAGCCCCGCCCCCCGCCCCACGGCGCCCCCTACTGAGCCCCCAGCCCCGCTCCCCGCCCCACGGCAGCCCCTACTGAGCCGCCAGCCCCGCCCCCCGGCGCTCCCTACTGAGCCCCCAGCCCCGCTCCCCGCCCACGGCAGCCCCTACTGAGCCGCCAGCCCCGCTCCCCGCCCCCCGGCGCCCCCTACTGAGCCCCCAGCCCCGCTCCCCGCCCACGGCAGCCCCTACTGAGCCGCCAGCCCCGCCCCACGGCGCCCCCTACTGAGCCCCCAGCCCCGCTCCCCGCCCCACGGCGCCCCCATCACCCCGCTGGGGCGGTCGCAGCTCCCTACTTGGTGCCGAGGGGTCCCGCAGCCTCGTGCTCGGCGGGCGGGGTGAAGGGATGCTCCGAGCCCGCTTTCCCGGCCATGGTGCTCGGCGCCCGGGGGCTGCGGAGAGAGGGGGGGCAGGACGTGAAACCAGGCGCCGGCCCCCCCCCGCCGCCCCCGGGGGCTGGCTGGCTGCCGGGGGAGGGGACTGGGGCGCCCGGGCGGGGGGAGGATGCAGGAGGGAGGCGGGATGCTGCATCCCGGGTTGCCATGGCGACGGCTGCCCTCACCTGCCCTGGTCCCGCGCGGCCGGGCGACCCTCGACGTGGCAAGCGGGACGGAGGGGCGGGGGACACAGCGGAACTTTGGGGCGGGGGAGCGGTGCATGCCGGGAAATGGAGTCCGGGCAGCAAAGGCTTGTGGGAGGTGGAGTCCAGCTCCCCTCCCCCCACCGAGCAGGAGGGGCCCGTGGGGTGTGGGGGTGTAGGCCCCTCCAGGCCTATGCTGGGGCGATGCGGGGCGTGGTCTCGGGGACGAGCTGTGGGGTCTGGGGGGGCCGTGGGGGGGCTCAGAGCGCCCCCCCCCGCACGGCGCTATGGGGCGCAGTGATGCGGGGCAGGAGGGAGGTTAGAGGGCTTCGGAGTGGGGGGGTGTCAACCCCTTCCTTTATTGGAACGGCTCTTATGCAAATTATTTAATGGCCTCATTTGCATGTATGCAAATAAACGGGCACCCTTTTGACAGCTAGCTCTCAACTTTCCCTGCCAAGCTGCAGGTGGATGGGGGGAGAGGCCAGCAGCCTGGACCCCCATAACTGGCCCCAGCCCCCCATTCCCTGCTCTCACTGATGTGGGGGTGCAGAACCTGCATCTGGCTCCTGCTTCCCTGGACAGCCCCCTCTGTAGCCGCCCTCCCCCACCAAAAGGGGGGTGGTCCCTGGGGCCACACGTGTCTGCCCAAGCTGTACAGGAGCAGGGGGCAGAGACCCCCCCAACCCCTCTGCCTCCTCCCATAGAGAAGGCCAGAAGGGACCATTAGAGCAGCCCGTGTGAGTCCCCCCCTGCACCCCATCTATAGTAATGTCACCACTTAATTGCCCCCCATAAGGGTCTGGCTGCAGCAGGAGGGGCCACGAACAAGTCCCAGGGTCCATGGCACGTCCTACGGCCCCAGCCCACCGACAGCGGCTTCGCACCTGGGACCTTGGCGGCCCTTAAAAAATCCAGATGTGCCCATTGCCCGGCAAAAACCTGCAGCACCATCTGTGAGGGCGCGGCTTCCCCCTTAGCGAGCCCCATGCATGTGTGCACTTGTACCCGTAACTTGCTGCCCAGTGCATGTGTGTGCTTCTACCCTTAACTCTCCCCCCAATCTGTGTGCACCTGTACCCTTAACTTGCCCCCTTCCTGTGTGTGTGCATCTGTACCCTTAACTCACTTCCCCAGGGTGCACCTGTACCCTTAACTCTCCCCTGTGCGTGCACCTGTACCTTTAACTGCCCCCTGTTTTGTGTGACTGTACCCTAAACTCCCCCCCAGGGCGTGCACCTGTATTCTTAACTCCTCCCGGTACGTGTGCGCCTGTACCCTTAACTCTCCCCTCAGTGTGCTTGTAGCCGTAACTCTGCCCCCGGTGTCTGTGCACCTGTACGCTTTCCCCCTCGCCGGTGGGTGAGCCTGTACCCTTAACTCTCCCCTCAGTGTGCTTGTAGCCGTAACTCTGCCCCCGGTGTCTGTGCACCTGTACGCTTTCCCCCTCGCCGGTGGGTGAGCCTGTACCCTTAACTCTCCCCTCAGTGTGCTTGTAGCCGTAACTCTGCCCCCGGTGTCTGTGCACCTGTACGCTTTCCCCCTCGCCGGTGGGTGAGCCTGTACCCTTAACTCTCCCCTCAGTGTGCTTGTAGCCGTAACTCTGCCCCCGGTGTCTGTGCACCTGTACGCTTTCCCCCTCGCCGGTGGGTGAGCCTGTACCCTTAACTCTCCCCTCAGTGTGCTTGTAGCCGTAACTCTGCCCCCGGTGTCTGTGCACCTGTACGCTTTCCCCCACGCCGGTGGGTGCGCCTGTACCCTTAACTCTCCCCCATCTGCGTTCACCTGTACTCCGCGGTGAGCTGAAGCCCGAACCGGTTGTTAAATGTAGAAGCCCTTTTAGAACCGGTTGTCCCGTGAGAGCTTCTAAATTTAACCACCCAAAGTGGCGCCTTAGGCACCGGCTCCACGGGTGCTCCAGCCCTGGAGCCCCCACGGGGAAAATTTGGTGGGTGCAGAGCCCGCACCGCCAGCCCCCCGCCCCACCCCCGGCCCCAGCTCACCTCCGCTCCCCCTCCCCCTCCTGCCCTACGCCGCCCGCTCTGCTTCTGACCTGGAGCGGGTGGGGTGGGGGCACGAGGAGGGCCGCCCACACCGCAGCACATAACTCGGGGGGGGGGCCCGCAGGGGAACCGCCCGCCCCAGCTCCCCTCCGCCTCCCTCGGCCTGAGCGCGAAGCCGCCACCTGTTTCTCAGCCCCCCCTCCCCCCCCGGCTTCCCGCCGAAGAGCTGATTCGCGGGAAGCCGGGCGGGGCGGAGAAGCCGAGCGGGGCGGTGCGTTCAGGGGAGGAGGCAGAGAGGAGGTGAGCTGGGGCCGGGCACGGGGCGGGGAGCTGCCGGTGGGGGCTCTGCACCCTCCAAATTTTCCCATGGGGGCTCCAGCCCCAGAGCACCCAGGGAGTCGGTGCCTAAGGCACCACTTTTGATGTGATCAGCAGGGGGAGCGGCCGCTCCCCTGGCTCCCCCCCAGCTATGCTCCCCCACCCCTAGGAGCCAGAGGGACCTGCCGGACGCTTCCTGGGAGCTGCCCCAGGTAAGCACCGCCGGGACTCCCCCCCTTGCCCCCCGGCAGGTCCCTCTGGCTCTTAGGGGCAGGGTGGGCACCCACTACAGTGGCCCATGAGACCCTCCTGCCCGGTTCTGGGGGCAGTCATGGGACAGGGGAGGGGGGTGGATGGGACAGGGGTCCGGGGGTGTGTGTCAAGGAACGCGGGGAGGTTGGATGGGGCAGGAGTCCCTGGGGGCAGGGGTGGGCAACGACCCCCTCGGGGGGTGAGGAGGGAACCCGATGTTAAGATTTTGGCAGCTCATCAGTGCCTGTACCCTTAACTCCCCCCTCGGTGTGTGCACGCCTGTACCCTTAACTCTCCCCATGTGGTGCACTGTAGTTATCTCTGCCCCATATGCCTATTTATCTAATATTTTTCATTCCCCCCCCAGCCACATCCTCCCGCCGCCCCCAAGGATGCAGCGTGTGGGGCCCCACTAATAAACACAGGCTACTGCAAAGAGGTTGGGAGGTTATTTATTTAGGGGGTTTGGGGGTGGGGGTGGGGGCTCCTCCACTGTCCCTGTGCTCCTCCCCAGGCAGGGGAGGGGGGGCAAGAGATTTTCTTCCAGCTGCAGCGACAGTTCAGAGCCCTCTAGCCGGAGCCGGGGGTCCCCTGGCCCATCATCTCCGGTGCGACAGCTCCCGGGACAGCTGGCAAAGGCCGCAGGGCCCACAGCAGGCCATGACGAGCCAGTCGTCGCAGATACTGCCCTGTGGGGAGAGAGGGGTTAGCGGGGCAGGCGGGGCCCCTCTGGGCACAGATTTATAGGCTATAAGCCAGACGTGCCTGGAAGAGCCGGGCGTTGGCATGAAGTCGTTATGAACGTCACCAATACCGCCCGGCAGGCAGCGCCCGGCCTCACACAGGCCCTGGTCACGGACCTCGCCACGGGGGGGTGAAAAGTGGGAAAAGAAACCCTAGCATTGGGAAAACCAGCCAACCCCCCCCCCGCCCCCTGCCCCAGCACCGGAGAACCCAGCCCAGCCCCGTGGGAGTTGTCCCAGTGGCTGGTTCCCCACCTGGGGAGGAATTTTCACCTTCTTTCGAGTTGGAATTTGTCCAGCTCTGCACCAACACGGGGGAGTGACGGCGTTGATCTTTCCTGCCGCTTACGTGTGACTCAGTTTCCCTCTTCGGTTACCAGCCTGAGCACACAGGGCTCAGCCCCACGTCCCCAGCATTGGCATTGTTCAGCTAGCAACGGCTGGGCCATGGGCAGACGTGCCCAGGCTGGCTCCATCCGGGGCAGGAGGTTTTACTCCTCACCAGGTCAGTGCCGCTGGCCGAGTGGGGAGGGGGCAGGTGGGGGCTGGGCCCCTGCAGGGCTGGGGTGTGGGCTGGAGAGGTCACACTTAGCTTGAGGGGGAGCGCGCTGGGGTGGAGAAACCCGGCTCTGGTTGGAAACTGCCCCCGGTCCCCCCCGGCCTCACCTCGATGTGGTACCGTTCCCGTACCCCTGTGCGCAGGGCCAGCAGGGTGCCCGGCAGGCAGGGCAGGAGGCAGGACTCGCCGAAGTCCTGGGACACCTGGGAGGCCAGGATGCAGGGCACAAAGGTACCGCAGAGACCTGTGGGGGGGCATTACAGAGCTAAAAACTGGGACCCCTGCCCCCGAGTCTCCCCATAACCCCCACTGGGAACCCCTCCCCCGACATCTCCACCTCAGAACCCCCCCAGCCTCCCCACAGCCCCCCCCGGGAACCCCCCTCCCCCGACATCCCCCCCAACCCCGCTGGGCCCCCCCCCACTCACACACGCCCATGTCTGCGAAGCAGTCGCACGTCCCGGAGCTCCAGGCGCTGGAGGTGCCGTAGGAGTAGCTGGTTTGCACCCGGCCGGGCTGCACGGTCTCCGCCTGATAGGCCATGGTGCAGCCTGGGGGCACACGGGGGTGTCAGCCCGGACTGGACCCCCCAAACCCTCCCCAGTCACCTAAGGGGTGCAGCCAACCGAGCCCCAGCTGCCTGAGCCAGGGAGAGCCCCGGGGAAGAGGGGAACACGGGGGGCTGAGGGGACACCGGCCAGGGCAGGGACAGATTGTGGAGCTGGAGACAAGGGGCTGAACCCCACCCCCCTGGCACTCCCCTGAGCAGCCCAGCTCCTGATTCAGCTCTTGGCGATTCTCCAGCCCCCAGGGCCCCCCCCTGGCAAGTCTGGGCAGGGGGGAAACGCCCGGCGGTGACGGAGGTGCGGGGGCGTGTGGGGAGGTCACACCCCGGGGCAAACAAACAATGAACTGGAGGATCTTTACTGCAATTTGGGGGAGGGGAGCCCGGGGCTGGGGGAGCAGGGGCTGTGGGTCGGGAGTGAGGGGCACCGGATGAACAGGGGTTGTGCTCTTGCCAGGCCATGATGTGGGGTTCAGGCAGCTGAGCTAACGAATCAAACCGAGACAGAAACCCGAGGCTGCGGCCGAAACTGAAAAGCAGGCGAATGTCCCAGAGTCCTCAGGCCCTGCCCCAAGAGACCCCTGCCCAGCTCTGCTGGTGCCCCTCACTCCTGACCCACAGCCCCCTACTAGGCCGGCCCTGCCCCGCCCCCCCCAGCTCTGCTGGTGCCCCTCACTCCCAACCTGCAGCCCCCTGCTAGGCCAGCCCTGCCCCCCACAGCTCTGCCGGTGCCCCTCACTCCCGACCCGCAGCCCCCTGCTAGGCCGTCCCTGCCCCCCCAGCTCTGCCGGTGCCCCTCACTCCCGACCCGCAGCCCCCTGCTAGGCCGTCCCTGCCCCCCCAGCTCTGCCGGTGCCCCTCACTCCCGACCCGCAGCCCCCTGCTAGGCCGGCCCTGCCCCCCACAGCTCTGCCGGTGCCCCTCACTCCCGACCCGCAGCCCCCTGCTAGGCCGGCCCTGCCCCCCACAGCTCTGCCGGTGCCCCTCACTCCCGACCCGCAGCCCCCTGCTAGGCCAGCCCTGCCCCCCACAGCTCTGCCGGTGCCCCTCACTCCCAACCCGCAGCCCCCTGCTAGGCCAGCCCTGCCCCCCACAGCTCTGCCGGTGCCCCTCACTCCTGACCCGCAGCCCCCTGCTAGGCCGTCCCTGCCCCCCCAGCTCTGCCGGTGCCCCTCACTCCCGACCTGCAGCCCCCTGCTAGGCCAGCCCTGCCCCCCACAGCTCTGCCGGTGCCCCTCACTCCCGACCCGCAGCCCCCTGCTAGGCCGTCCCTGCCCCCCCAGCTCTGCCGGTGCCCCTCACTCCCGACCTGCAGCCCCCTGCTAGACCGGCTCTGCCCCTCACAGCTCTGCCGGTGCCCCACACTCCCGACCCGCAGCCCCCAGCTAGGCTGGCCCTGGACCCCCCCCCCCCCCAGCTCTGCCAGTGCCCCTCACTCCCAACCCGCAGCCCCCTGCTAGGCCGGCCCTGCCCCCCCCCCCCAGCTCTGCCAGTGCCCCTCACTCCCGACCTGCAGCCCCCTGCTAGGCCGGCCCTGCCCCCCGCAGCTCTGCCGGTGCCCCTCACTCCTGACCTGCAGCCCCCTGCTAGCCCAGCCCTAGGCTCCCCCCCAGCTCTGCCGGTGCCCCTCACTCCTGACCCACAGCCCCCTGCTAGGCCGGCCCTGCCCCCGCAGCTCTGCCAGTGCCCCTCACTCCCGACCCGCTGCCCCCCCAGCCCTGGGTTTTCCCCAGATTTGCTAGTGCCCCTCACTCCTGATCCCCAGCCCCCTGCTAGCAGACTGAAGCTGAGCCGGGGTCCTTGGCACGCAGCCCCTGAGGACTGGGCCAGGTGCCAGCAGCCTCCTTACCTGGTGTTTGCTGGTGGCAGAACAACTGCAGCAGTTCCTGGAGCTGTGAAATTTGAAGGGTGCAGGTGGGGCTGGGCGGGTCCCTCTTATACCTGGGGGGGGAGCTGGGGAGGAAGTTTGGACAATGGCTGGGGCCCAGGGTTGGGAGTTCTGTGAGATGTCCCAGATACTAGGAGGGGAGTGGGGCATAGAGGGTTAGAACCGGGGGGCTGGGAGCCAGGACTCCTGGGTTCTCTCCCCAGCTCTGGGAGGGGAGTGGGGCATAGAGGGTTAGAGCAGGGGTGGGGGCTGGGAGCCAGGACTCCTGGGTTCTCTCCCCAGCTCTGGAAGGGGAGTGGGGCGTAGAGGGTTAGAGCAGGGGTGGGGGCTGGGAGCCAGGACTCCTGGGGTCTCTCCCAGCTCTGGAAGGGGAGTGGGGTGTAGAGGGTTAGAGCAGGGGTGGGGGCTGGGAGCCAGGACACCTGGGTTCTCTCGAGGAGAGTGGGGTGTAAAGGGTTAGAGCCGGGGTGGTGGTGCTGGGAGCCAGGACTCCTGGGTTCTCTCCCCAGCTCTGGGAGGGGAGTGGGGCATAGAGGGTTAGAGCAGGGGTGGGGGCTGGGAGCCAGGACTCCTGGGTTCTCTCCCCAGCTCTGGAAGGGGAGTGGGGTGTAGAGGGTTAGAGCAGGGGTGGGGGCTGGGAGCCAGGACACCTGGGTTCTCTCGAGGAGAGTGGGGTGTAGAGGGTTAGAGCCGGGGGGGGGGGGTGGGTGCTGGGAGCCAGGACTCCTGGGTTCTCTCCCCAGCTCTGGGAGGAGAGTGGGGCATAGAAGGTTAGAGCAGGGGTGGGGGCTGGGAGCCAGGACACCTGGGTTCTCTCGAGGAGAGTGGGGTGTAGAGGGTTAGAGCCGGGGGGGGGGGTGCTGGGAGCCAGGACTCCTGGGTTCTCTCCCCAGCTCTGGGAGGAGAGTGGGGCATAGAAGATTAGAGCAGGGGTGGGGGCTGGGAGCCAGGACTCCTGGGTTCTCTCGAGGAGAGTGGGGTGTAGAGGGTTAGAGCTGGGGGGGCGGGGCTGGGAGCCAGGACTCCTGGTTTCTTTCCCAGCTCTGGGAGGGGAGTGGGGTGTAGAGGGTTAGAGCAGGGGTGTGGCTGGGAGCCAGGACTCCTGGTTTCTTTCCCAGCTCTGGGAGGGGAGTGGGGTGTAGAGGGTTAGAGCAAGGTGTGACACAGCAGGGAGGGGGGAGTGTTGACCTGGGAATGTGGCAGGGGAGTTTCCCTGGGGATGGGAGACCTGAGAGCCGGTAACCTGAGCTGGGAGGGGGAGGTGACACCTCTGCCCAGGAAACTGGTCAGAGGCTGCAGGAAGGAGCCTGCTGGGGGGGTTTAGTTTCAGTTTGGGGCTGGGTGGAGGAACACAGGGAACCCCAGGGCTGGGGTCTAAGCTCCCTGCTCCCCCAGAAGGACTGGACTGAGGGGTCCTGGGGGTACCCACAAGCTCTGTTGTGGACTGTGTTCCTGTGGTCCAATAAACCTTCCATTTTACTGTCTGGCTGAGAGTCTCAGTGGATCCCAGGAAGGGGGGTGCAGGCCCCGGACCCCCCACACTCCATGACACAGGGGCCGCGGCTGGGAGCCAGGACTCCTGGGTTCTCTCCCTGGCTCGGGGAGGGCAGTGGGGTCTGGTGGCTAGAGCGGTGGTGGTATGGGGGGGTGGTATGGGGGGGACCTCAGCAGCGGGGGGGCTGCGTAGCGGGTTGGACCTGCGGGGGGAGGGGAAGACGCTCACCGGTTGCCAGGCAACGGAGAGCGTGGGTAAATATTTGGCTCCGCGGCTCCACCCCGTCAGGGTCAGACTTTGGACCTGAAGGGGGGGCGGGGGGGCTGTTGCTATTACTGTAAGTGGCTCCGCACGGCGGGCTGGGGGGCTGCAGGTCGGGAGTGAGGGGCACCGGCATATTTCCCCTGCTCTCCGCTGGGTGGTGCTGTGAGCCCAGGAATCTCCCCCCAGTGGGTTGGGCTGAATCAGGTGTGGGAGGAGCTCCCTGGTGAGAGAGAGATGGCCGGACGCCTGGGTTCTCTCCCAGGCTCTGGGAGGGGGGTGGGGCCAGGTGGTTAGAGGGGGCCTGGAAGCCAGGACTCCTGGGTTCTCTCCCCAGCTCCGGGTGAGGGCTGGGCCGGGCGGCGCAAACCCATTCCCCCCATAGCCAGGGGCTGCAGGGGACCCCCGATTCCTGGTGATGTTTGTGTCAAATTGTCAGTAACACAAAATGAGATAAATGGAGGAGAGAGAAAAAGGCAGCTCTGGGGGGCGGGGTCAGAAATCCCGCCCCCCCAGGGATCCAGTGGGGCAGGGGTGAGGAGGGGAAACCCTCTGGGCCCCCCACCTAGCGGGAGGTGTGATGCAGAAGGGCTGGGAAGAGGGACCCATCCTCCCCATGGCCCCCCCATAGCTCCATCCTCATAACCATCCTCCCCACCCCCAACTCCATAGCAGCCCCCCACAGCCCTCATCCGCCCCATAGCACCCACAGCCACATCCAGCACTTTCATGCCCTTCCCCCGGCCATGGACCCTTCATTATCCATCCATCCATCCAGCTCTCTAGCCCCACGCCCCCATCTCCCCCCCGGGCTCCCCCATGCATGAAAACAGCCCTTATTTAATTTAGTCGCTACGAAAATCGATTCTGCCATTCGATACAAAATAAGAATCAGGCAGATTAAGGGTCGGAAATTAACTCTGAAAATATTTTTGATGGAGTGCCGCGCAGTCCCGCCGCCAAATGGGCTGCAAAGTGGAACAAATGACGGGCGGCCACTGCCAGCGACAGGCCCTCTCCATCTTCCTATTAGCCACTAATGGGAAAGGTCCCGCTCCCCAGCCTTGGCCCAGGGATTAATCACAACCCCGGCTTTATGAAGATTTATTTCCCGCTGCCTCCAGCCTGCGCGGAAGATGAAGTCATAACGCTCTGGGGGAGGCAGGGGGGGAGCCTTTAAAAACAAGAAAGAAAAATAGAGGGATCTGGCTCAAGGGGTGTCAGCAGGGCTGGGCTGGCAGGAGGCTGCGGGTCGGGAGTGAGGGGCACAAGCAGAGCAGGGGGGCCAGGGCTGGGCTAGCAGGGGTTGTGGGGTCGGGAGTGAGGGGCACCGGCAGAGCTGGGGGGGCAGGGCTGGGCTAGCAGGGGCTGCGGGTCAGGAGTGAGGGGCACCGGCAGAGCTGGGGGGGGCAGGGCTGGGCTAGCGGGGGCTGCGGGTCGGGAGTGAGGGGCACCGGCAGGGCTGGGGGGGCAGGGCTGGGCTAGCGGGGGTTGCGAGTCAGGAGTGAGGGGCACCGGCAGGGCTGGGGGGGCAGGGCTGGGCTAGCAGGGGCTGTGGGTGAGTGACACAAAGGGGGGGGAGGGGCCGAGTAGAGTTGGAAAGTTCAGGGTTGAGTTCAGCCCAGCCGCTCCCTGTCTCTGCCACTCATTGACTGGCCTGTTGGCAGAAACACCCCGATCCCGGGAGAGAACCCAGGAATCCTGGCTCCCAGTCCCCCCCCCGCTCTAACCACTAGACCCCACTCTCCTCCCAGAGCCCGGAGAGAACCCAGGAGTCCTGGCCCCAGCACAGTCCCCGCGTGACTCACTCCCGCTGTCTGGCCCCGCAGAGCGATGGCCCTTTGGTGGCCGGGTTCCAGCTCCTCGGTTTCCCATCCATCGTTGGGAGCCGCGGGGCCCGGCTGACGGATGGGAGTTTAAGCTGCCCCGTTAATGGACCTGGTGCATGGGGGCGATGGGGCCTCTGTTCTAACCCCCCCCCGGCCCATTCATCTCGGCCTGGCTGCGGCTCATTGCTGCCCTATTAGTCTTCCTGGTGGCCTGGCCAGTCACTGGGGTGGACAGTGCGGGGGGGGGTTAACCCCTCACGCTCCCTAGTGCTGGAGACACCCACAGACACTAGTTCAGGAACCCCTCCCCCGCCCCCTAGAAGTGGCTCGGGGTCAGAAGACAAGGGAATTGCAGTGGGTCAGATGAGAACCCAGGAGTCCTGGCTCCCAGCCCCGCCCACGGGCCCCAAAGCCCATAGACACCCAGCACACAGATGGACCCCAACCCCAGGAGCCCCCCAGACCAAAGCCTGATACCCCCCTCTGTGTTGCCCATCCACAAAGTCCCAGTCACGACCAGCTGGGCCCCCCAGGTCCCCAGGCCTCCCTCCCAGAGGTCCCAGCTGTCCCCCCGTCACCGGCATCATTGAGCCACTTCTCCAGCAGCGGCTTCAGCTTGCACATGTTCTTGAAGCTGAGGTTCGGGGCCTCGAAGCGGGAGATGGTCGTCTGGCTGAAGTCGTTGCCGTAGAGTTTCCCCATGGCCAGCCCTACGTCGCCCTGTGGGGGGCAGGGGTGTCACAGTCAGCAGCAGGGCCCCCCAGCAAGAGAGGACCCAGGAGTCCGGCTCCCAGACCCCCTGCTGTAACCATTAGCCTCCACTCCCCTCCCAGAGCCAAAATAGAACCCAGGAGTCCTGGCTCACAGCCCCCTCCCCGGGCTGAATTGAAAGGGACCATTCCGGGGTAAAGCCGGCTGGGTGGGTCAGTGAGGAGGCCGCTGGGCTGACCCCTGGGGCAGGGAGGTAATTCAGGCCCCCAAGCCTGTCCAGCCCAGAGAGGGGGCTGAGACTCCCAGCTCATCTGCCACCAGGGGGGCGCTGGGGAGGGAAGATTCGAAGTGGGCCCCCCACGGCCGGAGAGCGCAGGCCGGGCTGCTCGGGGCCCCTCAAGTGTCTCTGGAAGCAACGCGTGGCCGAGTCCAGGATCCGCGATTCCCGAGGGCCAGAGTCCAGGGACCCCTCCCCCGGCGCTGGGACGCGGCCCCTCTGGGGTGGGGCGGGGGCTGGTTATACGGGGACCCCCTCCCCCGGTGCTGGGACGCGGCCCCTCTGGGGTGGGGCGGGGGCTAGTTATACAGGGACCCCCTCCCCGGGCGCTGGGATGCGGCCCCCTCTGGGGGTGGGGGCGTGGGGCTGGGTTATACGGGGACCCCTCCCCCTGGTGCTGGGGACGCGGCCCCTCTGGGGTGGGGCGGGGGGCTAGTTATACAGGGACCCCTCCCCCGACGCTGGGACGCGGCCCCTCTGGGGTGGGGCGGGGGCTGGTTATACGGGGACCCCTCCCCGGGCGCTGGGACGCGGCCCCTCTGGGGTGGGCCGGGGGCTGGTTATACGGGGACCCCTCCCCGGGCGCTGGGACGCGGCCCCTCTGGGGTGGGGCGGGGGCTGGTTATACGGGGACCCCTCCCCCGACGCTGGGACGCGGCCCCTCTGGGGTGGGGGCGGGGGCTGGTTATACGGGGACCCCTCCCCGGGCGCTGGGACGCGGCCCCTCTGGGGTGGGCCGGGGCTGGTTATACGGGGACCCCTCCCCCGGGCGCTGGGACGCGGCCCCTCTGGGGTGGGGCCGGGGGCTGGTTATACGGGACCCCTCCCCGGGCGCTGGGACGCGGCCCCTCTGGGGTGGGGCGGGGGCTGGTTATACGGGGACCCCTCCCCGGGCGCTGGGACGCGGCCCCTCTGGGGTGGGGCGGGGGCTGGTTATACGGGGACCCCTCCCCCGGGCGCTGGGACGCGGCCCCTCTGGGGGTGGGGCGGGGGCTGGTTATACGGGGGACCCCTCCCCGGGCGCTGGGACGCGGCCCCTCTGGGGTGGGGCGGGGGCTAGTTATACGGGGACCCCCTCCCCGGGCGCTGGGGACGCGGCCCCTCTGGGGTGGGGCGGGGGCTAGTTATACGGGGACCCCTCCCCGGGCGCTGGGACGCGGCCCCTCTGGGGTGGGGCGGGGGCTGGTTATACGGGGACCCCTCCCCCGACGCTGGGACGCGGCCCCTCTGGGGTGGGGCGGGGGCTGGTTATACGGGGACCCCTCCCCCGACGCTGGGACGCGGCCCCTCTGGGGTGGGGGCGGGGGGCTGGTTATACGGGGACCCCTCCCCGGGCGCTGGGACGCGGCCCCTCTGGGGTGGGGCGGGGGCTGGTTATACGGGGACCCCTCCCCCGGCGCTGGGACGCGGCCCCTCTGGGGTGGGGCGGGGGCTGGTTATACGGGGGACCCCTCCCCCCGACGCTGGGATGCGGCCCCTCTGGGGTGGGGCGGGGGCTGGTTATACGGGGACCCCTCCCCCGGGCGCTGGGACGCGGCCCCCTCTGGGGTGGGGCGGGGGCTGGTTATACGGGGACCCCTCCCCCGACGCTGGGGACCGCGGCCCCTCTGGGGTGGGGCGGGGGCTGGTTATACGGGTCGGACA